>NC_080043.1:34797126-35097126 GCF_012489685.1 Lotus japonicus | reverse complement strand
TTTAGAGTTTTGTTTTTCAGCCTATGCATTCCCAAGACTATTCACAAGTACAATGATTATAAGGATGTTGGTTTTCCTATTTACTGATTATATGAATAAGAATTATGTGAGCAGAGAGAGAATACTGGGACAAATAAATGCTAAAATGAGTGAGAATTATGTTGGTTTTCACATTAGTCAAGTAAGCTTTATCTCTTTTTCTTCTTATGTATTTGTCTTTGTTCTACTACTACAATGCAAAATTATTAACTTTGCAGGTTTTGAGTAAATCCTAATATTTTGATTATGATTACTTCCTAACTGCACATACTTTGGGTTTGTGATTGAAGAAACTGATTTAAATAGATATATGTGTTGTCATGCTCCCACTACATGCAAGTACAAGGCTGGAAAAAACTGATGAGTACTTACTTCATTTGGTGAGTTTTATTTCCACTTGGTGGCTCTTTCACATATTTTGTGGATTTACAGTAGTTTCTATTTAATTCAATTAGTCAACTGATGGTCACAACATCCCCACTTTGACCAGCTGTTGACATAGCAGAAATATTTCTTTGGCTCATATTGACCATTTTTCACTTAATCTTTTTATTTTATTCTGAGGTTACCATTTACAACAATTTTCTCTTTCAGAACTCCTTTAGTAAATAGTATTTGTGAAGAGGAAAGGTGACAATATTTAGAAGTGATCATTTATGTATTTATGGCATAATCTAGACCCATTTGATTGCATACTAGACCCATTTGAAGACAAGTACAAGTAATTCTGATCTCATGTTAGACAGCTCCAAATCCATATTGACTAATTTTATTATCCAAACTGAAGTTGCTTTGCTTATTTCATTGATGCTGTATTGTTCATGACTATGAGCAGCCTCACTTGAGGAGCTTACAATGATAGATAATCTCATTTAGCTCAACTTCTTAATTATTTGCCTGTTGCAGAAAATATCAGAGCAAATCAACAACTTTCTCCTTTCTGTTTTTCTTTTAATCTTTCCTCTGCATACACTCTTCAGATTTCACAGCC
This sequence comes from Lotus japonicus, assembly GCF_012489685.1. NCBI lineage: Eukaryota > Viridiplantae > Streptophyta > Magnoliopsida > Fabales > Fabaceae > Lotus > Lotus japonicus. The sequence goes on along the minus strand of NC_080043.1, from coordinate 35,096,096 downwards.
ATATGATGGTTAAATGGTCAAGTTCTCAGTTAATGTTTGGAAGTTAATAGTGTAACCTCTAAAATCTTTGAACTGAGTCTCATTGTTGATTGAACTTCATGGTTGTTTCTCTTATTTGGAGTTTTTGGCTTGATGATTTGATTTGTCTCGATTTGGCTTTTTTTTTTTAATTTTGGGTGAGGTTGGATTAACTCCTCCCGAGTAGTATTTGACAATTATACTACTTGCAGGTGCATTTGTTGGATGTTAATTTTAAGGCAATACTGTCATGAAAACTGACTTAGGGAAGGATGAAAACTGACTTAGGGAAGGGTGAAAACTGACTCTGGCAGTACTGTTCATTCTTTGGGTTATTATTCTATTAAATGTGTGGTTACTCTTGATATTTGTTTTTCTTATTCAGAAGCTACAAGAATGGATTTGTGTGGCATGATCTCTGCGAAGATGATAAATCTTTACCATCCCATGGAAATAAGAATGTCCTCAAAGGCTCTGAGCTCTTTGACAAATCCAACTCAGTTAAAGAAAGATCATTTAGAAGTTGTTGTTGTGGCCAGCTTCTTTTAGGAGTCATGGCCAAGCTTCGAGTGATTCTATTTGGATTGTGCAGTAGCTCAGCTGATAAAAACATAGGCATTTGGAAGATTAAGGCTTTTGGAAGCTTTGTAAGTTCAAATCGTACTGCGGTACATATACTACCAATGTACAGGTCTGGGAATATAGCCAAAAATAACAGTGAATAAACATAGGGTTCTTTGACTGGGAATATAGCACAAAATCAGAATCAGGTCTGCAATATACTGTTGTACATATAATACCAATGTATCCCAAATGTGTATCCTGGAAGCTTAGAAGGGGACTTTTGATTATCTTAGATCCCAAGTGTGTATCCCAGACTCATGTTGAAATTAAAAAATCTGTTAATTCAATTTATGTCAGTATTTGAAATACTGATTTTATGACTTTGATAAAGAAATTAGAACTTGGCAGTGAGTGTTAAAATAATTATTATTACACTTAATAATAGTGAAAAGTTATTATTACTAATTAATAATAAATTATTTAAATAAGCAAGACATTAATTGTTTTGGAAATTATGGGGTTTACACCAAAATTTAAATACGCTTTAGTGCATAGTTATTAGGAATTGATGTTAGGTATTGATTAGTGGGCTGTTATACTATATGAATGTTATGATGTTGAATTTGAGAAAGTTTTATAATAGAAGTTTAGTAGAGAGGAAAAATTATATATGTTTTCTCTTGCTTCGTTCATGTCTTTTCTTCTTCCTTCTAATAATTAGCAAATTTATGATAGAAACAAAATCTTACACAACCGTCTCAATTTAAGTAGAGACATGATTAATTTTTTTTTGGAAAGAAAAGAGTTTATTTATGATCAGTTAACAAGATAAAGAAAAAAAAAGAACACCTCACAAAAAGACAAAAAGTGTTGAACCATATTGAATAAACAACTACAGTTAGGAGTTTTAACATTAAATTAGGTTTAAAAAAAACATTAAATTTGATATGCATGACAAAAAAATATATTTATTAGCCCTTTCACCTTCACCAAATTTTATTTTTAAGATCATAGTTAATATTGGTTACACACCAAATAATGAGGTTAATATCAATTATAGAATTACATAAGACACATAATAAGTTTGGATTTATAGATTATTAATTAAATAATAAATAATATTAATATTAATTCATAAAATTTAAAGGTGATGAAAATAATATTAAATATAATATCAATGCAAAAAATAACCTTCCCACTATATCTTTTCCCCCCGCAACTTTCTAAATATTATATTAAATGATTTTTAATTCTATTAAAATTGTAATTATTTACCTATAAATTTTTGTAAATGGGTTTATTATTATTTAGCTATCGCTATTTGGTTCATATCAGTTAGGGGATTCCATAGGACAATAAATTGGTTTTAATCTAGAGAATTATAATTAGTTAATAAATAATATTAATATTAATCTGTAAAAGTTAAAGGTGGTTGTTTTAATACTAAATATGATATCACTCCAAAAAATAAAATTTCCCCTAACCATTTTTCCTACAACTAAATATATATTAGTAACACGTACATTTCACATAGTCTATGTTGATGTATTTGCAATAGATAAGGCACAAACTATTAGTCATTTTGCAGGTACATATGCCCAGAGGTTTAATATTGATGTACTACCTTAGAATGCATAATATAACTTGCTCTTTGATTTCTTAATTATTTTCTCTTTGATTAAATCCCACTTTATATTGGACGTTTTCCATGTATTATTAAATATTCCTAATTTGTTGTTTACAAATAGGGTTTTTCACGGTAAAAAAAAACTTCCAAATTTATGATTTATGATATCTATAATAAATTTTACTCTTTTAATTTATAAATTTTTGTAATAGACCTAACAAAAATAACACAAATTTTGAGAAATTACATAGCATAAAAAAGTGAATATTATCTTAGGTTATTGTTAAATTTCACAAAGAGCATCGTTCATTTCCAAACATAAGAAAAATATATGAAGTAACATATGCCATCTTCAAGGACGTGTGTTATATGATGAGATTACTCTAAGACAATCAAGAATACATTGATGGAGTAATAGAATCTTTGCATTAGGGTATTGCAAACAGTCTTAAAAGTATTTTTACTACTTTGTTGTCCTTAATGGGGCAGAATTTGTTTGAAAAAAAACCTTAGAGTAGATAATAAAGACTTCTCATGCAACATAGTGGTGAGAACATTTTTAATCTAAGCTCATTAAAAAAAGACAAAAACCACAAACAAATAAAATATTGTGCTTCTGCAAAATAAGAAAACAAACACATTCATAAAAAAAAACTTACAAATTTATATTTTTATATATTTTTTTTAATTCCTAAATTTTCTTTCAATAAGCATAAAAATAATAAAGTTTTAGAAAAAAAATACATACAATAAACAAAAATGAATATCCCGGGTCACATAATTCTTATATAAAAAATAAATTTTTTTTTAATACAAAAATTATCTTTAAAAAATAATATAGATATCACACAAACAACAAAAATGAACATCCCCGTGCATCGCACGGGTAAAAAATACTAGTTAGCACATAATCCACAAGTATCCGCCACTACCATAGATATGTACATTGATGCAACTAATGTACATTCATAAAATAAAAATAAAAACAAAATTACTAAAGCTTTATGGAACAAAATTTCTCAAGTCCAGGATTCAAATCCTACTCGTAACAAATTTGCTCAACAAATAAGCTTTATTAAAATAATCCTAATATTTTTTTATTAATTATAATTGCAAAGATTATATTTCGTACATATCTTCACCTAAAAATATTTATATAATAGTTGTCGATTAAAAAATATTTATATAATAATAATAGTCCATTCAAGATAGCCAGATCTGATGTGGAGTACCCTCTGTTGAAAGGCTCTTTGTCAGTTCCTTAGTTTTATTTTACTGGTAGTTTTCCGATGTATAAAAAAAAATCAACATAAAACCATAAAAAAAAGATCACCATAAAGTAAGATAAAACCACCTTTCCTCACAATTTCTTTGTACATATATTTTAATTTTAAGAGGAGCAGATCAGCAATATTTTCTCTTATACTCTTTCTGCAACAAATCATTTCCAATCAGTTAAAATTCATGTTGACTGTATTTTTAGTACAGGTGTTGACTGTATTAAATAAGAAGTAAAACTTATTAAAAAAAAGAAATGAGACGTTCATAATTTAATAAATATTATCTAAATTTTAACCAATAAAAAAAGTATATCGAATCAAAATTATTATTAACAGTCTTGCTGACCTTTCTGTTTTCACTTTTTTCTCTAAATAACAAAATTAGAAAATAAAATATATCAAAATTCAAAAAGAAAAAAAGGAACTTTCTTAAAAGAGTAAAATTAAAGACAACGGCACCGTCTAGATTTATTCTCGGAAAACAGGTCAGCATCCACCAACAACCTTTGTTTAGACGCCGTCGTTTCGTGAAACGCCGGCGCCACCATGGCCGAGAAAGCGAAGCACCACCACCACCACCACCACCACCGTGGCTTCGTGCTCTCGTTCCCAGTGTGCGTCGTCGTTTTGGCCATCGCCTACATTTACCTCTCCACCGTCTTCGTCTTCATTGACCGCTGGCTCGGCCTCTTCTCTTCCCCGGGGATCGTCAACGCTGTCGTTTTCACCGCCGTCGCCTCCGTCTGTGTATCCTCCTACCGCTCCGCCATTTCTGCCGATCCGGGTCGGGTTCCCTCCACCTATGTTCCTGACGTTGAAGACGGTGAGGTCCCCATCCACGAGATCAAGCGTAAGGTAACGCATTTGAACACTGTTTTCTCCATTTTGCAGTTTTGGTTTTTGTATTCTTATAGCAAAATTAAATTTTACATTTTTTAAATTTGGGTGTCTTTTGTTTTTTATTTTTATTCTATGTTCCATGCTGATTTTTGCTGATTTCTTTGCTGAATTTTGGGAATTTGAAGTATGTTATGGTAAAAATTTAGCTGAATTTCATTATGGGGTTATTGTAATGGTCATTTCATGATCTGCAGCAGCTAGGTGAGTAAGTGACATTTTGCAGCTGTAGCTGTTTTAGCTTCACTATGAAGTTTAGACTTATGGCTAGACTAAGGTTCTTGGACATTCAAGGGGTTGCATTTTGAATTTTTAGTGCAGTGCTTCGCCTTTGGCTGGATAGTTTGGTGACATTGTAAAACCGTCACTGCCTTCATGTTTGTGTGAGGGTCTTGATGGAGGTCACTGATAAGGCAATGTGTTATCTGATTCTGATCAAGATTATGTTTTTGGTTGATACGGTTCAAAAGCATGAGGTTTTATGGATTTTAACCTTATTGTTGTGTTTGTAGTCTACGAGAGATTCGTGATATGTAATTGTGATAATAAGTATGGACCTTTATTGCCCTGAATGAATGATATTCCTAATCAGCTATATATCTATTATGATGGAATGAAAATAATTTCAACATGTAGTTAGGTTGGATAAACGTCTAGATAAACACTTAAAGGAAAAGAGAAGTTAAATGATTTTGCAATAACTATGATACTTCCAAAGAATAGCTTTCTGCACAATTTCAAATAGACTGTTGTATCTCAGCTTTTTCAGAAGCTCTCTCAACTAACTACTTCACAAGCACCTATAAACTTAGGGCTTTTTACCGTAAGGTAGGAATCCAACACCTATCTCAGTTGAGAAGCTTCATAAGAAGCCAATCCAAACTGGGCCATGTTTGATTTGGACAGGGATTAAAATGTTAGTTATTCTCCTTCAAACTGCTTTTCATTTTATAGGCTAAGTTTTTATTTCATTTCATATAAATTGAGAACCAAGTGGTTTTAGGACAATAGTGTTATCATTAGAAAATATGCTGTCTTTGATTTTAAAGTAGACTATAGTATACATGGTTGTCTTTATCCATTAATCATAAAGCTTTTATATAGCCGTCAAACTCTCTAATTAATACCAGTTTACTATTTTAGCTCCGAAGATAATCAATCATGTTAACAGTAACACATCTCAGAACTTGGGGCTTGATAAACTTGGGTGGAATTAATCAAACTCGCATAAAAACTCATGCAAACTCAGTTTTGAGCATGTGTTTATGAGTTTGGTTGATTGGAGATTAGCTTATTTTTCGCTTTCTCTTCTTTGTTGTTTCTCTGTTGGCAAAACCAAAAGGGTGAGAGGCTGAGAGAAGAAAAAGAAGGGATTCTGCTAGCTTACCTTCGGTTGTGAAGTGATTTTTGTTATCTTTATTTTCTGTCATTTACATCTAAGATATATTTTACATACCAATGTTAGAGTTTGAATCTTCTGATTCCATTTATCTCCAGCCTGAGTTGCTTAGGGAATAGGGATCTAATCTCTTGGTTTTTTTTTTCTTCTATCTTTTACATCCTGCTTATGCATAAGTTTCTTAGTGGCCCTTTTAGGACCCCTCTTCTTTTTCTTCACTTCTCAAATAAGAACAAGGTTCTTCTGTAGATATATATATATTTTTTGGAAGTTCTTCTGTAGATATGAAGTTGAAGGTTTTGCTACTATTCTATGCTGATTAAAAACTGTTTTGTATCCTTTTTTCAATCTACATTCATCACTATTAATTTCAGTGGTTTTTATGCGGCAGATGCTTTGGTCAGTTGTCAGCCTAGCGTTGTCCTGTCGTTTTGCCTTTTTATGATGAATGCACTCTTAGGTATTGTATGAAATTATACTGTATGGAATTTGTGAATTCCTAGATGTTAGGTTCTTTTGGTCTCTAAGGTGGATCTGTATCACTGCATGGTCTGGAAATGATTGTGTAATATTATAAAGAGATTTCTTTGGAACTGTGAGCAGGAATTTTTGAGTCCCTAGATGTTAGGTTGTTTTCATGATAAATGTGTTGTATTATAAATCACTTGGCAGAAAAAGGACTCATTTATTTCTGATATTTTCCAATGAAAGTTGCATTATAATGTTGAACAACATGAAAATTTGCTTTGTGTGACATTTCTTTCGAACTGTGAGCAGGGTGGAGACTTGCGATATTGCCAAAAGTGTTCTCATTATAAGCCTCCCCGAGCACATCATTGCCGGGTTTGTAAAAGATGTGTTCTACGAATGGTATGCACATTTCTAATTATCATTCAAGGTTTATCTTGAGTTTTCTGGATAAATGACAAAAGGTATTGTCTTTGGTTGTAAGGATCACCATTGTATTTGGATAAATAATTGCGTTGGTCATGGAAACTATAAGGTCTTCTTCATTTTCGTCATGTATGCTGTAATTGCCTGCGTCTACTCCCTGGTATGTTTGGATACTTCTTTATCTCCATTAGTTGATTTTTATTATGATTATGAGTTTCCTATCAGGGTGTATTTGCATAAATGAAATCTGTGGTCTGATTTAATTTCTTCTTCCTTTCTGTATTTTTCATAACCGGTTAGGGATGAAATTGGGTGTGGTCTACCTGTCTCTGCACCTTCATTTAGAAAAAAATACTTATACCTGGACTGATACCCACGTGCTAGCAATTTTAATACCCTTACCTGTTGGGTATCTACAACCTATACCCAATCCATTATTTGCTATTTAGTTAACTTAATTAGGTCTCATATATTGTGTTTTTTATGACAAATTAGTATAACATAAATGCTATAGTAATACTAACATTTCTTTTTTTGAACTCTTAGTAATACTAACATTAATGGTGGTAAATGAAAGAGAAATAGAATATTGATTAAAAGTTAAATATATAACTTAATTGAAAAAAATATTAAAAGATCATCTGACTTCTAAGAAACATTACTACAAATATGACCATTTAACTTAATTACAAAATTATTTTAAATTATTTTAAATCCCAATTATAAAGCATAGGCTTAATTGCACTTTTGCTCCCTGATCTTTCACCTTTGTGCGATTTACCTCCCTCATCTTTAAAATGAGCGAATTCCCTCCCTCTTCTATTAATATGTGCGATTTAGGCCCTTCCGTTAGTTAGCCGTCCAATTACTAACGGCGGTTGCTATTTTCACCCTCCCTTTTACTGACCACACCCCCATATCAGAAATAAAAATAAAAATAAAAAAAGGAGGTAAATTGCACAAAGGTGAAAGATCAGGGGGCAAAAGTGCAATTAAGCTAAAAAATAAAAAAATAAATGAAATAAATTAAATACAATTAATAGAAAATAAAAAAAAACTGAAAAAAAATATTTTTATAAAAATCAAAGAAAAAATAATAAAATAAATGAAATAAGTTAAATACAAATAATAGAAAATGAAAAAACATTTTTATAAAATAAAAAAAAAAGCTGAAAAAAATATTTTTATAAAAATCAAAGAAAAAATGTTTTTATAAATTCAAAGAAAATAAAATATTTTTTTTAATTGAAGATAGAAATTTAAAAATAAAATAAAAGAATAATTATTTTTAATTTAGTGTAGGTGGTGCAAATAGAAACAAATTCTTCTTTTATTTTATTTTTAAATTTCTATCTTCAATTAAAAAAAATATGTTATTTTCTTTGACTTTATAAAAACATTTTTTTCTTTGATTTTTATAAAAAAAAATTCAGTTTTTTCTTTGATTTTATAAAAATATTTTTTCATTTTCTATTAATTGTATTTAACTTATTTCATTTATTTTATTATTTTTTCTTTGATTTTTATAAAAATATTTTTTCAGTATTTTTTAATTTATAGTTTTTTTTATTTTCTATTAATTTTATTTAATTTATTTAATTTATTTTTTATTTTTTTATTTTTATTTCTGATAAGGGGGTGTGGTTAGTAAAAGGGGGGGTGAAAATAGCAACCACCGTTAGCAATTGGACGGCTAACTAACGGAAGGGCCTAAATCACACATATTAATAGAAGAGGGAGGGAATTCGCTCATTTTAAAGATGAGGGAGGTAAATCGCACAAAGGTGAAAGATCAGGGAGCAAAAGTGCAATTAAGCCTAAAGCATAATAAATATGTTATGTGGGTATAGATAGGGTTGAATACTATAATACCTCTCTACCCCACACCCATACCCACAAAAATTGTGGGTGATTAAAACTATACCTGAATTCAAACTCCCTTAACAGGAAAATACTCTACTTATTGTGGGTAATTTTTATGGATAATGTTTCTGCTTGTCATCCTTATAATGGGGTGCTAGATTTGATGGTTCTGCTGGCACTGTCAATCTTTATGTTTTTCCTTATTGGCACTGTCAAACTTTGTAGGTCTTACTTGTTGGTAGTCTAGCTTCTGATCATATTACGGATGAGAAAAACGATGGCTCTTTCAGAACTGTATATGTAAGTTCAGTTAAAACATATGTATTTTGTTCAAGTAAACTTAACAATTTGTTTTCTCATAAAATTAACTATTTTGCAGGTTGTTTCGGGGCTCTTACTGGTCCCCTTATCTATAGCATTATGTGTGCTTTTCGGATGGCATATCTATCTCATCCTTCACAATAAGACTACAATAGAGGTTATCAGATGTTTTCAGTTAAAATTGCTATTTTATCTTACCAGATTGATTTCGACCTTCTCAATTAAGCAATTGTGTTGACAGTATCATGAAGGAGTGAGAGCTTTGTGGCTTGCAGAGAAGGGCGGGAGTCTATATAATCATCCATATGACCTTGGTCCATATGAGAATTTGCAATCTGTAAGAACTAAAACTATATTACTGCTTCCTTTTTTCTTGGTGTCTTCTCTTGTTTTTTCTCCCACACTGCTTTTTTCTTTCTCTGCACTTTGTTCATTTGGTCAATTTTAATTCTCCACTTGCTTCATCTTAATCATATGTGATGGTCTTGCTGATTAAATTTAGGTATTACTTTTTTCGTTGATTACTCCAGCCATTGTGGGGCAGGGTTGATTATACTTTGATTCAACTGAAGTACATCTGATTGATGTGATAATTGACAGTTGTTGTTCTTTCACATTGTTAAGTTAGGTCCGAATTGCAACTATATGTTGTGATTATTCTGTATAGTATGTTATTTCTGTTGGCATAAAGAAACACATGATACAATACTATGTAATGAAATCACCTTGTATTTCTTTACAGTTACTAAGGAAGGTATCCATTAAATATTGCCTTATATGATTTTAACTGTTAAGGAAGCTTAGACAATTTATTTCTATCAATTTGTTTAAAAGTTTAGCATCTACAGCTGGAATTCGTTTCAAAGTTTTTCTTTCTCATAGCCGTTAACTAATAATGGTTTTGCCTATCAAAAAAAAAAAAACTAATAATGGTTTTTGAAATATAGAATCTATTGCTTCTCTTTACATTGGTCTATTTATTCATCAAGAATTTATGTTTATTAATCTCTGCTGACAACTTTAGATTGTTATTTGATATGTCATCAAAGCCTACATGACCAAAATGGTCCATAAGTCGTTATTCATAATCTGATACTTGTATTAATGGATTAGTGTAATGGTGAGCCTTCTGTGTGCTCGTATCCATTTTTATCATGTGCTTCAGTTCAACTTTTTAATAAAAACTAGGGGTTGCAATGATCAGACCCCTGAAGACTTGGTTGTGGAGGCTCTCGTACCACATCAATGACCAACTTTCCCAAAATCTTAAGCTTTTTGGTGAATATTCATGATTTGGTTTGTATTTCTAACAATTGTTTTAAAGTTTATACCACTTAACTGCAACTGATAATATGGAAGATATTTAAACTTAGTAATACTCTGATCAAGGTAAAGGGGTAGTACTGGTACATATTACAACTGTGTTTATTTGTGAACAAATATTGATGCATGTCTTTATGGGGGAATTTATCAGTTATTAGAATATGCATGGCACTCTCACCGACTCTCCCTCTTTTTCTTTTTTCATTTATATTGAATCAAATTTAGAAGCTATGTGTACAAAATGTATGGATTTGAGCTTCTGTTTTACTTTGGTGCAGGTTTTGGGACCAAATATCCTTAGCTGGCTGTGGCCTACAACAGACCATATAGGTTCTGGACTTAGGTTCCGCACCATCTATGAACTCACACAAAGTGCATCAACATCAAAATGATGTTTTGACTTTGCTTTCACGGTGGTAATGTATTCATTCATATTAACACTTTTCGAGACGAATGACTGAGTGATGACAATACAAAATGACCTGTTACATGCTACCACAAGTCCGATATAAGTATAGGTTTTTTAATAGCATTCTCCCACAATCACTGAGGATAGCTGCTGAAAACCTGATTGCTGCTGCTGCTGCTGCTGCTGCATATACTTGAAGGAATTATGTAATGTGTGCTCATGTGGATATTGATAATAGAATTTTTCTTCCATTTGTTAGACACAGAGTAGGCTTCTTTTGTTGCTTTTCCCTTCTTCCAGTCTTGTTAGGTTCCAATAATGTGAGGTCACAGCTGTAGATTTCTGCTGATATACCTAATGTACAAAGGGAAGTTCTGGAACCAGCACCAGCTCATCAAGGGATTGCTTAACCTTTGTGAAAAGTTGTATTTTTGTATTCTAGAACTCTTCTGTATTTTGAACTGGATGAAATAATAACAATTTTGCATTATACAATTCAGGTGTATGGATAGCTATGCAATTTGTCTTTGTAATTTATGTCGGTTAGTTCGCACCACATGAGGGAATGAACTGGTTTTAATCCTTGCAGGAGAGAGATAAGAAGAAAATGCAAGTGGAAATGAGATGCTAGAAAAAGTTGAGTGTCAACATAACATTATTGATTAAAAGAGAGAATTGCTTGGGGTGGACAAACATGTGCTATGTGTATCTAAGTCTTACAATACAATCTGGTGTAAGACAATGCTCTTATGTTATGGGGGAATAGTTTGGTTGACACTTTATTTACACTCATAGAGAGATGTGAATAAAAGAGAAATAGAAAAAGAAAATGGGTAAAGAGGATGAAATAGAAAGTAGGTGTGAATTTATCAAAACCTATTAGAAAAGTCCCACATGTTATGGAAAGCTGTCAGCAAGTAGAGTGTCTACAAATTGTGACAGATTTAAGAACAAGATTCTATAGTCTGACAAATTCTAGTGAAGGTGCAATAATTTTTAAAACTAGAAGAAAAACTAGCATGAGTAATTTCATTGAACCACAATAGAGGACACTATAGCCTGAGAAAAAAAAAAGTATCTAAAAGAGGGCACTATTTAAAGAAGCTGAACAAAAATAGTTCAAGATTATTTTAAATATTCTTCAATACATGAGATATTCATTCACTATGAAGATATGCACCACCTTTCTTGGTGCCATGGCGGTTGAATTTCCTGAACTACACGACACATATATGAATAACTCAATACTAAAAAAAATCGAGTCATAATAATATCAATCAAATTAGTTTTTAATCTATTTTCAAAAGAATTAACTACATAAAATATTTCAAACCTTATAACATTCATCATTTTAACAAGTACATGTACATGCATCTTTTGAAATTTGGAGATTTGATTTGACACCCCACTCTAAAAATGACACCCCACTTAAAACACTTTTAGAAACTTAATTACTGAAATATTTTGGAACTTAAAAATTCAAAGTATTTTCCCACTCAAAAGTGGGGTGTTACATTGTATTTTGCACTACCGGATATGTAAATCACGAATTGATTTCGGAATATAAAATTCCGAAATAATTCGGAACTTTAAAATCTAAAAATGGGAATGTGAAATCTAGTAGTGGGATGAGAAATCTAAAGGAGCCTTGATTATTAAGCATCAATCAATTCTAGTTAATAAAAAACTAAAAGAAAAGCATGGATTAGAATCATTCATGGATAAAAGAGAGAAAAGGACAAAAATGAAAAGTGTGGGTGCTGTAGTCTCGTACATACCTGGCATGGGCATCACATCTCTCTCTCTCTCTCTCTCTCTCTCTCTCTCATATATCCCACTTTCTGAGCTGTGAAGGCTCTGTGATGTTCTAGATCAAGATGGAGGCAAATTTCGAGAACCCATCTCAAATCAACAGGTCTGAATTTCTGGGTCTTCCTCAATTTTTTTTTTCTTGTTCTTGTTGCTACCCTTTTCTTATCACTGATTGTTAACACCGTTCTATGCTTTTCAAGCTACCTGTGATTTACTATTGCTGTGTTTTTAGCAACTAGAGGCTTATTCAGTGATGAAATCTTAAAAAGATATTATTTTTACTTATGAATAGGGATTTCAGATTTGTCTTGGTTGAGTTCTTTAATTATGTGTTCCAGTGAAGCATGAAGTAGTGATATTTATAGTTATTTGGACCTTGTGGCATAACATATGAATTTATTTATTGCTTTTTGAATCTGGTGGTTCTAACTGGATGGTGTTTATTGTTTTGTTTCTATTATGTGTGGATACTTCAACTAAAGTAACCTGTAGTGTACAAACAATGAAATGAAATAAATTTTTGTTAGTGATTTGGGGAAATAACGGCACTTGTCTCTGTGTGATTGTTTGTTTATGTTGAGAATGTTTTATTCCCCAAATTGGAACAGCTACATGTCAAGTTCTGAACTAGAGATAGTTTGCGTGTTTGTCTTTATGGAAAACATGAAATTGGATGCACTAATTACCTCCACTCTCAATTGTGATTTCTTGCAATTTTTTGTTGTCTAGATTGTCTTTGAATTTAAAACCCATTTCATGGACATCGTTATAAAAGGATTGTTGGTTTGTTTAAGGAGCTCCTCGTTTGCACGATTAGAACCCTGTAAATGGAAGTTATGTGGAATAATAATATGGCCAATTGCATATAAGTTCCTTGTATAAATTTGATTGAAGAGTGCTACAAACACAATATTTTGAACACGCTCTCTAACACACTCCTTGTGATTGATCCATTTTCAAAATAGTCAATTATTTTCTCTCTCTAATTAAAAATTGTGTTGCTTTTGAAAAAATAAACCATTCACATGAAGTGTGTGTGAGTTTGTTCAAAAGAGTGTGTTGCTAGCATTTCTCAATTTGATTTGTTTGTTAAATGATAACATTCATGCCTTGCATATGAAATATTCTCAGTTCTGTACCATTGTGCTTGCATTTCTGTGAGCTTTTTTCTTGTTAAACAAATTAGTCTGGTGACACTAAGCATTCTGACCTATACTATACTTCACCTACACAGCTTGAGTGTCATATGTATAGGAGTGAGTATAATCTGACATATCATCAGGGATCAATACATCTCCAATATATGGAGATTTGTTTTGATATGTTTCTATTGAAAATTGTAATTTTCAAGTTGTACTTGTAATTACTGTATTCTTTTTCAAATCACTAAGTAAATGTCCCCGATTGATAGCTCAAGTGGTAAGAGCTAGGGGACATATGAGTTGGGGTGGGGAGGTCCAAGGATCAATCCTCGAGGGTGTAATTTATCTTTCCGGTGTACCAAAAAAAATCACAAAGTAAATGGGTTCTTAAACCTAATGTGCACTGCATACTTAGTTATTAATTTTAGCATGAGGAATATTTTAGGAGAGGATATTATCCTACACAGATCAAACTCAGCAAAATGTGAGTTGAATAATAATGCTTCTTTATGTCTAAGATTTAAGGAGGTCTTGCTTTTTTGTTGTTTGTGAACGTTTAATTTTTTCCTTTTTTGCCTCTTAAATATTTTATTATCGTCTGTATTGACAAATGACATTTGTCAAGTAAACTTTCAGATTCTGTGTTGATGGATTGCACAAGACAGATATCATTGAATGGAACAAGAAGAGAAAACCACAGAGTGATCCATTGGATTTGCTTAGACCAAGGCATAAATGCTGGATAGGGAATTCCTCTTCTGAACATGATTTAATATCTGATGAAAATCCAGTATTAGAGGGCATGCACATGTACGTTGTAAAGGGTAGAATGGATACGGAGTTACTTGACGTTTGTTCAGAACCTGAATCTGCCAAAGACAGCAATAGTTTTATTGAAGATTCCAGTACATCCATATCTGTAGATTCCAATAATGTTAAGGATAGTCATTCCTCTTTGGATGTATCAGCATCTGAGAAGGTATGCTACGAGGAAGATGAAACATTTGTTGACAAAGAATATAATCCATCTTATCATTTTGCTGATTTAAATGCTTTGAAGAGTCTTGAGGAGCACTTTCTGGGAATAGGAAGTGGCACAGATCACGTGTACTCAGGATATGCTAATGAAAACATTGAGGAGTCCGGAGATAAGGGATTTGAAGATATTCTTTATTCTAAAGGGGAGAATCCTACCACATATGTCCTTTCATCTGGAAGATGGAATGTAAACCAAGGTATTAATCAATCTCGACAGTTACTATCCATGATAGAATCATGTTAGCATTCATGCGAAATTTGTTTCTGGAATACTTGGATTTGAGACTGATTCATAATTCCTAGGTTGACATATACTCTTGTTTTTGTTACAGAGGTTCAATCAAGCACGAGGCCACCAACAATTGATCAAGAATTTGAGGAGTACTTTTCCATGCTTATGCTCTAGCAGATATTACTCACGTCGGCAGTAGATGTATATACTTTTGGAAATGGCTGTTGTAACTGTAAGTATTGCTCGTGTGAAGATTTTCGTAACTTGTTATTCTGAAGACTTTGCAACATCTTCAGAAGTAAGTTAGTTTGAGGTTCCTTTTGTGGCTTTTTTCTTCTTCCTTCTTTCTCAATCTCTCTCTCTCTCTCTCACACACACACACACTTCCCCCTTGGACCGAAATGCTGAAACTTGTGAATTATGAAAGTCTAAACCAAAATCTGTGTTATGGATGGCGATTTTAATAAATGAGGCGAAAGCGGATAGAATTTTCTTTATCTTGTGTTATCATTTTTGTTTCCAAAACGTTATTTGTCTTGAGATCATTTAAAAGTATTTTATTTCATTATTTTCATTTTAGCATTATTCTCCACATGCCTAGCACAAGGTTGAGTATGTCAAGTGAAGACTAAGCTACATGAAAATAAGATTTGCATCTTATTTGCTGAATCTTGATTTAATGAAATGTCATACTAAATGCCTCAATGATAAATTGCTTGTGGATGTGTATTACTAATGTATCTTGATTGGTACAGGTTTTAATGTGAAATGATGGTTTAGCTTACTTGATTATCGTTTGAAATCCTTTAGAAAGTGAATGATACTTGTATAGGTAGGTTATAAGTTGTAATATCAAATTGCTTGCAATAGTATTATATGATTCACCATTAGCTTCATTTTATGAAAACTCTGAAGTATAGAGTGACAAATTGGTTAATCTTCATGATATTCATGTATCAAGATCGAGGAACTGAGTGTTGAAGTTTGTAAAGATTGCTAGATATGATTAAATGAGGTTATGATGTCAAGTTGTTCATAACCCTATCTGTGAGAAAATAAATGCTAAACTGTATTCAATGAAAGTTGAGTTTCTTTTAATGATAACTGATAAGTTGCTTTGAATGCTAATGCTTTGATTTTCTTTCATGACGCATCAAGCAAGTCAAGCACAGGATAATTAATAAATTGTCGTAGAGTATCAATGATGTGATTAATTCACTACTTCTAATTACTTATGGCATGTATTATGCTCATGGATTGAATCTTATAGTAAATGATGGGTGGAAATTCATGGTTGAAGAAGATTGAATCATTTTGATAAACATGATAATTTATGAAGCAAGGTGTTTTAAGATAACAACACCATGAAAAAACCAAGTTGCATACCATACTAATTTATGGTTGATTGATTTACTGATCCTAAACCTTACATGCCAAGTTTTGGTTCCTTAGTGTTATTATGGTGCTATAATGACCATTATTAAAAGAGCACTTCAAAATATGGATCCCTTTAATATACACAAGAAAAAACTTGTGCAAAGTTACACGAGCTACTTTTGACATGTTCTTCATTTCAAAAAAAAAAAAACTTTTGACATGTTCTTGTAGATTTCCCAATTTTTTTTTCAAACAAACTTATTTCTTAATCCCAATATTTAATTTCTATTATGACTCATTTTCTTCCCTACTGCATATTCTCCTCGCACCACCACTACACCATCAAAGCCCCAACCAAATGCATCATCCAATCTTCGTATCCATCAATTGAATCCAGCAAACAACATAAGCGAGGCTAAGTTTCAAAAGTGGTGTCAGCAGAGTTTCAAAATGAATAATGTTCCCTTCATACCTCTTTTTGAGGTGGAGAGTGGTGGAATGAGGAGAGAGATATGAAGAAAAGAAAAAGTAAGAGAGAGAAAGTATGGGATGTGATAGATGATAAGAGAAGAGAGAAAGAAATAAAAAGAGGTAGAAATGAAGTGTTTAAAAAATGAGGTGTGTATATATCATTATTGTTTCAAAACCAAACTATAATGGAAACATAAATACTCAGGAGTAGCTCAAATGATAAATTCACACAAAAAATGTCAACCCCACGAGTCAAATATAACAAAGATAAAAACCTTGAATAGTAAAACAGAGCAATTTGAAATTAGGTAAAGGAAAAGGGAAATCTGACAGTGGCGGCCTCCAGGAACCTTGGTCCTGGACGAGGCGAGACCCCATCCCCTAAAGGGGCTTGCCCAAGGACAATCAAGTCCGTAAGCAACATGGCATGCTAGTGGCGAAGGCGAAGACTTAGAGAGATTAGGACTTCATATAGTGATAATCGCCGCGAGCGATCACTTTATGTATATGGGTTGGGCCGAGAGTGCTAGGGCCCAACTAGCCCAATTAGCATAGGATTTAGAGTTCAATGAATACTCCCTATAAAAGAGAACTTTGACATCATTGTAAAAGATCTTTTTGCATTTTATCTAAAGGATTAGGTTATTACCTCACCTTTACTCTGTTAGGGTTTATGACCTATACCCTTTGTTGTTACTTTTGGTTGTCTTGCATTTTGTCCAAAACATCCTGATGTCGAAGCAGATGTTGTGACATCTGCCTTTGTGTAGCACCGGACATTAGTCCATTACTTAGAGTGCTTATGTGTGCCCTGAAAATCTGGTGAAGATTTGTTCGTGGTTACTTACAGTTTAAGTAGCTATATCTTGGTTATTTATTGTGGGCTGGTTTAATTGTTGAGACAATATCTGATTGAGGATATGTCTCTATTGTATTAATGGTTGATTAACTTGTAAACGCAATCATTATTCTGGAAGATTGCGTTTTGATTTGCTGCTAATGGACTACTTGCTTCAGCCTCTGAAAACCCCCCAGTGTGACTGTTGAAGCATATATCTATGAAAACCTAAAACGTGAAGACTACTAAAGCTTTTGAGAGAAACAGATCAAGTGTTTTAGGGTTGTTATTTGGGTTAGTCCTTGTGTTTGTTGTGAACAAACCTTGCTCATTGATTCTATAATGCAATGTTGTGTTATGTGTTCTTGAGTGTTAAAACTCTGATTGTTGTTGTTCTTACCAATCACTGTGGCAGTGGTTGAGAGAAAATGAGAGGGGCTCTAATACTTAGGTCGATATACTAAGTAGAAATACATTGGGTAGATTAGGAAGAGAACTATGAGCTATGGTGTTCATGAGTGCTTGTAGTTCCTATATCTTGAGAAAGTAAATTTCCTTTCTTTGGGTGAAAACCCTCCAGACGTAGGTGAAGTTTCACCGAACTAGGTTAACAACTTTTGTGTGGTGCTTGTTTATTTTACGCTTGTATTATTTACCGTTAATCGACTGTCAAAGCAATTGCTTAAGCATCGCGTAGAAAAGGGAACTAGAATTTCACCCTTCTTGAGTGTTCATTCCAGAACAGGCCACCCAACCATATCCTTGCGAACTCCATGAATTCTCAGATCCTTTCCTCCTTGATTCTGTGTTCTCTCCATTCGATGTGGTTGTTGTTGATTGTTGTCCTTGCGACATGCCCTGCGAAATTTGTTCATCATCCTCCACCTAAGGCTCCATTGTTCTCCTCTCCCAATCCATATCTTCTTCCCAAAAACCATGAGTTTCCTTCACACCTATTCATCTTTCTTCATCAAGACCTGATTTCCCACTGATCCACGAATTAAACACATCATCTTTCCTACTCCCCTTCATCCACCAAGATCTAATCTACGCAGTCGTTCCCTTGTTTAAATTTTTGCATGAAGCAACGCGGCGATGAGGAGAATGTCGTGGTGGGTTTGGAGACAAACACTGCGCGATTGCGATGAATGATGATTGATGGGTTTGGTGTGTTTGGGTGGTGTTGTTGGATGGGGGTTTTACAGATCTCGATTTTTCGTGGTTGTTGGTGAGAATAATTTGAGAATGGAATAGATGAGCGAAGGAAGAGAAAGGAAGATAGACCGAAATCCTACGGCAACGCCTGTGACGGTTGGTCGGAGTTGGCCACTGTAACCTGTTTGTTGAGAAGAGGTCCATAGCACAAAAGGTTGAGGATGAACCCAGATGTAATTGACTTAAATCCTTCTTTAACTAATTCACTAATACATTTATTTTTTTGAATTTCAAAAATTATCAATATAATCCGCTAATATGCTACAAAGGGTAAAAAGTAGGTTCTGCAACTATATTTACTTGTGTATATTAAAGAAATCATGAAAATATAAGGTGCATTATGGCCAGCTTAGAAAAAAGTGAATATGGTTCAGTTCTGGTTGGAACCAAAAGAGTTTATCTTTTTTGGTAGAGATTCATATTTATAACCCTAGGACTTGGCCCAAAAGAGATCTTATACTAATTAGTCACTTGGACCAAAAGAGACATGGTATTATGGCCGCTAAGAGGGGACACTCCTTCGTAATTTGAGGAGCTCGCGTTTTGGTTCTAAAAGTGTTGATGTATGATTTAGATAAGAAAATATTCCTTTCATTATACTCTTTATGAATGGCAAGCTCAACCGCTTCTCCTACTGAACTCTTTGTGATCAACTTGCTGTCTTTGCCAGCGCCCACCCTCATTTCTTTCCCAAGTGCCCTGAACATGTTGGACAGCTCTCCTCTGGCTTTTCCCTTGACCTGTCGGTGGCTGCTTTAATTTGAGTAGTAGCTTTCTCTTTATCTCATTGTATTGATGTAGCCTGTTATATCATTAGAAGGATTCAATGTAGGGACAAATTGTTTTTCTGCTTATTGCTAGTTGTTGGACAAAGTCTTGTTATTGGCTAGCTTTTTGCTAGTCTCTCTCATTGTATTTGGTTGGAGTACCCATTGTACTCTCAATTTATATTATTTTTGGCTTACCTAAAAAAATTGTATGAAATCTGATTTTGAATTTAATTCTAAAAGCCGAATGAGTTTAATCCAAATATAGAACCATACAAAATAATAACATTATTTGGATACTCATTGTAGAGGAGGCTAACAACGTTTTATCGTATTGCAATGAAAAAAGTTAAAGGAAGTCAAGATTAGATAAATGTGTTTTTTTTTTTAACGAAATTGAAAACCAAACACACACTAACATTTTG
Organism: Lotus japonicus; assembly: GCF_012489685.1. NCBI lineage: Eukaryota > Viridiplantae > Streptophyta > Magnoliopsida > Fabales > Fabaceae > Lotus > Lotus japonicus. The sequence continues at coordinate 35,076,184 of NC_080043.1, read as the reverse complement.
ATAAATAAACATATAATTTTAATTAGATAAACTTTGAGCTAAGTGAAGTGAATTGCAAAAGATACTCCTAGCTAGTCAAATTTTTTCCTTTCTCATTTTTCTTTTGTTTGGCTCTTATTCCATGTTGTAATATTATTTAATTATTTCATCGTGACTAGTAGTTCATGTCATGGGAGTACTCGTTCTCCTTATTGATGTCTGGCTCAGTATAATTGTTAAGAGAAGTTGCAGATCATTTTCAGTTATACAATTCAAACACAAGTCTTTTATACAAGGACTGAAACCAATGATGAAATTTTTTGCACCACAAACTAAAGATCAGATTGCAAACCTTGATGGCATTGGGTGGTGAGAATTTATGTGCTTGGAAGGATTATCTAATGGAGTGTAAACTTTTCAATAATTCATAAATTTATGATTCTTCCTTTCCTCTTAGAATTGCATTATTTGTAGATCTTTCTGCTTTATATATAATTTATTATAAATATAAAACTTAAACATTATTATTCTCATCATATTTAATTATTTACCAATTTATTATGATTCCATGGTGTCAACATCATATTTCTTATATACTTTTCACTTGTTTTGGATTCGCTTCTGTTATATATAACACGAATTGAAAATGTTAGTTCAACATCCATTTTTTATCGACATCCTAAAAACATACATATAAAACCCCCCCTATATATTGCAGCGGTAATAGAATAATATAAGTTTTGTCCAATTATTCGTTTGCATTAATGAAATGGAAGTTTACATGCATCTCAAGATATAAAAGGAGTCAAAACTCTTTTAATTGATTGAGTTCAATATACATATACCATAAATTAATATTCAAACACGCAGATAATGACTAGACCCTATCGACAAAGTAGTATGTTTGTGTTGAGAATTCTGTGTGAGTGAGAAATAAATAAGTCCGACATTGGATGTAAAAAACAGAGTAAAAAAGAATTCATAATTAACTCGCAATGTTTTAAGGTTGGGAAATACTAGCACTCTTCTTTAAAGTTTTGGGTGAAAGATATGAGTCATTTACTAATGTGATTCATTAATCTAACGTGGTTAATTATAAAAAAGATATCCATGAATATGCCTCTCTCAATCTATTATTGTGAGAGGATACATGTCACACCATAACAACAACTTGGTTCACAAGTTTGATGTTGTTAATTGTGTAGATTAATGTACGTGCGTGGAGCTCCCAAAAGTGGTGGATACCTTATAAAGCTTTCACATTCTATTTCCATCGTTTACTTTGATTTGAGTGTTGAATTAAATGAGTGGTGTGAGATGGATAACTATGACTCTATGAGCCAGTAATGAAGATTGATGTTGTTTGTAACATTATTCGTCCAAAAGCTAGCACTTGACGTAGATTCAAGTCGAACTCCACCTCAAGTTTTATCTGGAGACTGGATGTGTAGAGTCATATATAAAATGGTTTTATATATTGATTAGGGATATTGTCTGTACTTCATGTAGGGCTGATATTGAATTGAATATTGTAGAGAAACACTTGTTCTTCATGTGATTTAACGTTTCTTCAACTCACCCGGCCCTCTAAATTGTTTTTGTTATATATTTAAATGTGTGTGGATATATATGTATATATAACCACCATTTTAGTAGCGGTTGAATGATTAAAAGTCATACGTTAGCCACCATAATTTTTTTTATATTTAAGTCTGAAACTATTAATTATTGAAATGAAAGAAGTATTTTTTTACATCATGTGAAAAGATCATGAATTGTTAACCATGAAAAAGAAAAAAAAAACTGGTTCACAAATTTAAAGGTTCTTATAAGTTGATTTTAATGCATAAGTGTTTACGTGTGAAAATAACACATAAAAAAATTATTCACTGCATAAAATAAACATGAAATAGTATTTGTCAAAAACCGATCCTAATAGGCCAAAAACCACACTATGGCTAATTTAGTATTGGTTTAGTGTCTGCATCCAGGAGAAATGTTAAATAGGTCAAAGCAAACTTGTCGAGTTAGCTAGAAGGCTGACACTAAATCTTAGCGTAGGCTTGACCAACTCCACCGCAACTAGCTAGAGACATTGACCAACACTAACGACGTTCTCTTTAGCGACAGTCTTATGGACCAAATCTTGAACTACCACATTAGCTTCGGGAAAAAATTGTAAAAACAAAATATGAAATAACGGTGGTGTTTGGGTGAAGCAGACGAAATTGAGACTACATACACATTAATTGAAATGTGTGGAAATAGGAATAGAGTACTTAAAATTAGCAAGAAATACAAACCTTGACAACCACCGTCAATGTTTGCATTCAATGATAATAATTGAAACCCTTTGTGAGGATCTATTTCTATTACTATTAGATTACTTCGGTAAATTTTTCGATTTCATTTGTTTCACAGTACAAGGCACTGTGTTATTTCATGTTTCTTACCATTTATAAATCATATAACAATCAATAACATACATTAATAATCATCATCTTTAAAATATCATAGCATTCAGCTCAATCTATAGCAACGGCCCAACCTATGTTGCTCAACTTTTTTTTTATAGATAAATGTTAGTTGTTAGTAATGTTAGTAAATTAATCCTTCTCAGGGTTCGAACCCTGAACTCTTCACCCTTCATCCCACCCCACCCTTATATCCTTAGCTCTTACCCTCAACTTATAGTCTTCGACTTTACTTCCTTTGACTTTTTCTCTTTTTTCTTTTGTTCAGGGAATGGTCTTGTTGGTTATACTTTATAGGGTGGTTAAGTGTTTGTATATTCTAGTGGATTGGTTGAGGTTTTTGTTTTTGTTATCCTCACCATCTTATTCCCGAGCTTAAGCCTCTTCCTTCTTTATTATTATTATTAATATATTTGGACTTTCAAAAAAATACTTATATATCTTAACACAATATTATAAGAAAAATGTCTAACAATAGGCTAACCCGAAGCTATCAACTCCAGGAAAATCATTTGGAGCATGTTATTGACGCCAAATGGGAAGGTGACAATTGTTCAGATTAAATGCTTAGTACCTTACAATCCTTATTTTAGTTTTGATGAATACAAAGTGAGAGTTATAAAAGCTTAGGGCAAACCATATACTAAAAGTATTATGTATTAGAAACTCAGGTATCATAGAGTAAAAGGCATTGTATTATGCCTAATCAATTTGCATCGTCTACTAGAAATCAGAAGCCATTGTCAACCACCTCTCTAGTCTTCACAAGACCTTTATCTTCTATAGAGAAGCATATAGTGCCCAAGGCCTCTATGGAACAACGATCATCTCGCATGGCAAGCTTGAAGAGCATTAAATGTAAAGCTGATAGCCATTGGATTCCTTGGAAGCAAAGCTTGAATAGTCTCTCACTCATTAACAAACTTCACATACTAGAAGACTATATAAGGAAACACTTTGAAATTTGTAGATGCGAAGAACAACAAGAAGGTTGTTGAGATTTGACTCATTATATTTTGGGCTAAGATCTTTAGTTTATTAGGATTTGATTTAATGGGAATTGTAAAAGGTTTTAAGGGATTGTTATAGGATTTATTAGGATTTTATTGTAAAATAGAGATTAATAGAATCCACTATAAATAGGATAACAATGTAACCCTAAAAACATAAGAGACACAAGAGGCACTAGTGCAATTGAGAGAAATTGCAATTGCTGAGTGATTGTATTCAGGTTCGAATCAATAAACGGAACTATAGCTGCTCTATAGTCGCAGAGGTAGGCAATTTGGCCGAACTGCGTGAACAAAGCTTTTGTGTGTTTCTCTCTACTCTGATCTGTATTCGTGTTGCTGTTCTAACAATTGGTATCAGATGACGACTAACCCTGGAGGTGCGAAGTTTGAAGTGACGCGGTTCGATGGAACCAGCAATTTCGGACTATGGCAGAGGGGGGTTAAGGATCTGTTGGCTCAGCAAAGTTTACAGAAGGCGTTGCGCGATGAGAAACCGGCGGACATCGCAACTGTTGATTGGAACGAGATGAAGGAGAAGGCTGCAGGTTTGATAAGACTTTGTGTTTCTGATGACGTGATGAATCATATCCTGAATCTCACAACTCCGAAGGATGTCTGGGATAAATTGGAAAGTCTGTACATGTCCAAGACACTCATGAACAAGTTGTTTGTGAAGCAACGTCTCTACAGCCTGAAGATGCAGGAAGGAGGCGATTTGCAGGCTCATGTCTACGCTTTCAACAACATCCTCGCCGATCTGACACGGCTTGGTGTGAAGGTAGACGATGAGGATAAGGCTATTATTTTGCTGTGCTCTTTACCAGGCTCTTATGATCACTTGGTGACCACTCTCACCTACGGGAAGGACTCAATCACGTTGGATTCTATTTCTTCTACACTTTTGCAACATGCACAACGTCGCCAGAGTGTCGAAGAAGGTGGAGGAAGTTCAGGTGAAGGTCTGTTTGTGAAGGGAGGTCAAGATCGCGGAAGAGGCAAGGGTAAAGCAGTGGATTCTGGAAAGAAGAAGAAATCCAAGTCCAAGGACAGAAAAACAACAGAATGTTATAGTTGCAAGCAAATTGGGCATTGGAAGAGGGATTGTCCAAACAGGTCAGGCAAGTCAGGCAACAGCAACAGTTCAGCAAATGTAGTTCAGTCTGATGGTTCTTGCAGTGAGGAGGATCTGCTTTGTGTTTCGTCTGTAAAGTGCACTGATGCATGGGTTCTTGATTCTGGATGCTCCTATCATATGACGCCGCACCGGGAGTGGTTCAACTCATTTAAATCAGGTGATTTTGGTTATGTCTATTTAGGTGATGATAAACCTTGTATCATCAAGGGAATGAGACAAGTTAAAATTGCTTTGGATGATGGTGGCGTGCGCGCGTTGAGTCAGGTGCGTTATGTTCCAGAGGTGGCGAAGATTTTGATTTCTCTAGGAACTCTTCATGATAATGGGTATTCATTCAAGTCTGAGGAAAATAGAGACATCTTAAGGGTTAGCAAGGGTGCAATGACAGTGATGAGAGCAAAGAGGACTGCAGGCAACATTTATAAGTTGTTGGGGGGCACAGTTATGGGTGATGTGGCATCTGTTGAAACTGATGATGATGCAACCAAACTGTGGCACATGCGCTTGGGTCATCTCAGTGAACGTGGGATGATGGAACTACATAAGAGGAATCTGTTGAAGGGTGTTCGCAGTTGCACAATTGGATTGTGCAAGTATTGTGTTCTTGGGAAACAGTGTAGAGTTCGTTTCAAGACCGGGCAGCACAAGACCAAGGGAATCTTAGACTATGTCCATTCTGATGTCTGGGGGCCTACAAAAGAGTCCTCCGTTGGAGGTTTAAGGTACTTTGTTACATTTACTGATGATTTTTCTCGTAAGGTTTGGGTTTATTTTCTGAAATATAAATCTGAAGTCTTTGCCAAGTTCAAATTGTGGAAGGCAGAGGTTGAGAATCAGACAGGGAGAAAAATAAAGTATTCGTGGTCTGATAATGGAACTGAATACACGGACAAGAACTTCATGCGTTTCTGTGAGGAGAATGAAATTCAGAGACACTTTTTTGTGAGGAAGACACCATAGCAGAATGATGTTGCAGAAAGGATGAACAGGACTCTGACAGAGAAGGCAAGGTGCCTTCGGTTGAATGCTGGTCTTTCAAAAGGTTTCTGGGCAGCAGCAATCAATATGGCGTGCTATCTAGTCAACAGGTCACCACGAGCTTCTTTGGATGGAAAAGTTGCAGAAGAGGTGTGGACAAGTAACCCCATTGATCTCAGTAATTTGAGGATTTTTTGGTGTCCAGCATATGTGCATATTTCCAGTGAGGATCGGTCTAAACTTGACCCAAAGTCAAAACAAGGCACCTTTATTGGCTATAATAAAGGTGTGAAGGGGTACAAGTTGTGGGATCCAGTCAAGAAGAAGGTGGTTGTCAGCAGAGATGTTGTATTTGATGAGCAGTCAATGTTGAAACAGTCAGATGTGACAGTTGTGCCAGATACTGAGGTAGAAAATTCCAGTCAGGCAAGATTCAGGTGGACATTGAGGAGACACCAGTGAGTCCTAGGCAGATTGTAGCCCAACAGCAGAGTGAACCAGGCTCAGATTCAGGTGGAGTACAAGACTATACACTTGTGCGTGATAGGGAGCCCCGTCGTATTACACCTCCAATGAGATATGGGTTTGAAGACTTAGAAGCATATGCCCTTCTTACTAGCTCAGGAGACCCCTCTACTTATCATGAGGCTATGGCTAGCCAGGAGAAAGATAAGTGGATGGGTGTAATGGTGGAGGAGATGGAGTCCTTGAAAAAGAATGAGACATGGGATCTTGTTCAGTTGCCACATGGAAAGAGAGCTATTGGTTGCAAGTGGGTGTACAAGAAAAAGCCAGCAGTAACGGAAAAAGATGCGGAAAAGTTCAAGGCTCGCCTAGTTGCAAAGGGGTATTCACAGCAGAAGGGGATTGATTATGATGAGATTTTCAGTCCGGTGGTTAGACACACTTCTATCAGGGCAGTATTAGCTTTGGTAGCCAGCAGGGATATGCAATTAGAGCAAATGGATGTGAAAACAGCTTTCCTCCATGGTAATCTAGAGGAGCAAATCTACATGGAGCAGCCAGAGGGATTCAGTGAAACTGGAGATGGCAGACTTGTTTGCAAATTGAAGAGGTCTTTGTATGGCTTGAAGCAGTCTCCAAGGCAGTGGTACAAGCGCTTTGATTCATACATGCTCCGGATTGGCTATAGAAGGTGTGACTATGATTGTTGTGTTTATGTGAGGAGCCTTGATGATGACTCTTTTATTTTCCTGTTACTTTATGTTGATGATATGTTGATTGCTGCCAACCATTTACATAATGTAAATGAGTTGAAGACCAAGTTGGGTAAGGAGTTTGACATGAAGGATCTGGGTGCTGCAAAGAAGATTCTTGGGATGGAAATTCACAGGGACAGAGGCACTAAGAAATTATGGTTGTCTCAGAAGAGCTATGTTGAAGGTGTTTTGACAGATTTGACATGAGCAAGGCAAATCCTGTGAGTACTCCATTGGCGAATCATTTTAAGCTTTCTTTGGAACAATGTCCGAAGACAGACTCAGAGATTGAAGGTATGTCTAAGATTCTTTATGCCAGTGCAGTTGGTTGTTTGATGTATGCTATGGTTTGCACTAGACCGGATTTGGCACAAGCAGTTAGTCAAGTGTGCAAGTTCATGTCCAAGCCAGGGAAGCAGCATTGGGAAGCAGTCAAGTGGATCCTAAGGTACTTGAAGGGTACAACGGATCGCAGTATCATGTTCAGCAGGGAACAAGGTGTTGTTCCATCAGTTGTGGGATATGTGGACTCTGATTATGCAGGTGATCTAGATGATAGAAGGTCTACAATAGGATATGTCTTTACTCTTGCAGGGGGACCTATATGTTGGAAGTCATCAGTTCAATCCATAGTAGCTATGTCTACAACTGAGGCAGAATACATGGCAGTAGCTGAAGCTGCCAAGGAAGCATTGTGGCTTACAGGGTTAGTGAAAGAGTTGGGTGTTGAGCAAGGTGGAGTTCAGTTGCATTGTGATAGTCAGAGTGCTATCTATTTGGCGAACAATCAGGTGTATCATGCTAGAACCAAGCATATTGATGTGAGGTTCCACAAGATCAGGGAGTTGTTGGCGTCCATACAGATATTACTTCAGAAGGTTCACACATCAGAGAATGCAGCAGACATGTTGACCAAGCCAGTCACCAGTGACAAGTTTAAGCATTGCTTGAACTTGTTGCATGTTCTCCAATGTTAAGCAGAGGAGGCTCACAATCCCGGAAATCAGAATCAGGAAACTAAAGCAGCAGATCTTCATAGGGGGAGTCCGGAATTCGCCAAGTTGGAGATTGTTGAGATTTGGCTCATTATATTTTGGGCTAAAATATTTAGTTTATTAGGATTTGATTTAATGGGGATTGTAAAAGGTTTTAAGGGATTATTATAGGATTTATTAGGATTTTATTGTAAAATAGAGATCAATAGAATCCACTATAAATAGGATAACAATGTAACCCTAAAAACTTAAGAGACACAAGAGGCACTAGTGCAATTGAGAGAAATTGCAATTGCTGAGTGATTGTATTCAGGTTCGAATCAATAAACGGAACTATAGCTGCTCTATAGTCGCAGAGGTAGGCAATTTGGCCGAACTGCGTGAACAAAGCTTTTGTGTGTTTCTCTCTACTCTGATCTGTATTCGTGTTGCTGTTCTAACAAAGGTTACAACTCAAAAACTGCAGAACTCAAAAATTAGGATCTCTTAAACAACTCTGAATCCAAGAAAACCATTTGAGAATTCCAAATTTCAAAAGCTAGATCGTATAAAAAGCCCAAACGGTTATCCATTCAAAGATTCCGTTGAGAGCCTCTGAGTATTGTACCTAAGTGTCAAATCTATCTCACATACTAGAGAAGCTTTTACTTAAATTCTACCATCATTTCTTAAGGAGAATCAAGTAGAGAAAAATCTTCCTTTGTAAAAGGTTGATAAGGAGAAGTTCTTTAGAATATAAGTAAAAGGGAAAAGTCTTTTAAAATACTTGTGAGGGGAAGTCCTATAGAATACTTGAGAAGGATGAGCCATTTTGAAAACTTGAGATGGAGAAGTCCTTGAGACTTGAGAGTATTTGTGAAAGGAGAATCCACTGGAAATACTATAGTGAAAATCTTGTTGGGGTGAACCGAAATAAAAAATTTCTCTGCTCTTCTTCTCTTCATTTACTTCTTCTTATTTAGACTTTTATATCCACTACCTTAACAAAGGTGATTTAGAAAAAATATTTTAAAGAACTAATCTTCATTTACAAAAAGTTTTAGAAGCCACAATTCAACCCTTATTTTCACCAATGGCAAAGTTTGTTGAAGTGGCTAAATGATAGCATTGGAGGCCGTGGCAGTAACAATAATGGGGCAGACACTATGGCAGCGACAAGACATCACCAAAAGTGGTAGAAGCGGCGAAAAATGTGGAAGAGGAGTCCTAACAACGTTAGAGGTTGTGGCAATGAAGGCTATGGAAGCGACCAAGTGACACCTGTAGTGAAGGAAGCAGTGGAGGCCTAAGAAAACATTATGGAAGGGTGAAGGGTCGATGGAGGTGGCACCAAAAGTGACAATAGCGGTGGTGGCTGATGCAGCGGCAACAACCACAATAGGGCGAAAAATTGGTGTGGCGGCACCAATGGAAGGGGTGAGCGAATGAGAGATGGAGGTGAGGCTACATACATTCTAGTGGATGGGGCAGATATGGTGGTGGATGGGGGGATGATCTAGTCATGAAGGGTGGGAGGATCTAGTGTTGGCGGAGCGGGAGGATAAGATTATGGAGAGGGTGGACTGATATGTCGCAACATGCAAAATGCTGAGGTAGGTGGTGGCGGCGGAGGTGAGGGGGAGATGTGAGGGTAGGGAAACACATGGGTGGTAGCAGCGAGTGAAGACAAAGAATTTACAGTGGCAGCACGGGGTAGCGGCAGTTTAGAGGAGGGCAGAGGAGGAAATGTAGAGGTTAAGGTTTGTGATGAGGATTTTTGGATAATTTTGTAGAGCTAGAGAGGCTTAAAATGAAGTGGTGGAGAGATATATGGCTATTAGCATCGGCTAGGGTGATGCTAGATTTATCGCCCATGAAATGAGCCGTACACGCGAACGTTAGCATCGGTTATAAACGATGCCAAGGTTGACCTTAAAAGTAGCATCGGTTTCATGTCACCGCTAATTGTCTGTAGTTGGACGCTATGGTGGCGAGTGAATTTAGCGTCCACCGGCGCCAACTCTATGTTTTACTTAATCGACATAAATTAGCGTCAACAACAATGACGCTAACTAGCCAAAATTAGTGTTGGTGTTTAGGCCAACACTAACTTTGGACACTAAAACATACTATTCTAGTAGTGAATATATCCAATAAGCCATAAGACTTGGGTAAAGTCTTCTCCGTATTCTTTAAGTGTAATAGTTTATAAGTAATGAAACTATGTGGTTGTGCGATTTAGATATGGATCAAGTTGACAGAAAATTAAAAGTATCAGGTGATAACTTGAAGGATCAATGTTCCGTTAAACAAAGATAAAAATGTAGCAAGTTGTAAATCCAAAACTTCGAGGAGTTTTGATGTTGACAAAAATTAAAATGAACAAAAATTGAGAAAGAATTTGCGAAGTAAAAAAGAAAAAAATAAACTGCAATTCCTTACAAGAAAAGAAGAAAACGACATAAGGTTTGCATGTGACTCTTAGTAATCGTGTGTCGTAACAACAAACGTAGGCGTTTCAAATTTTTATTAGTAAGATGTCCAACCCTTGTTCAAAACAACAAACTCTTATTTACAGTATTTACAAGAAAACCGCTATTCTAGTCTATGGATGAAAATAAAACAAGGAAAAACTGCTTAATCTCCATTATTCATTTGCCATGACTATGAAGCTCGAATTGGGCATTTGGCCTGATCACTAGGAAAAACTGCCTAATCTACTCTCTTTGAAGCCTTCAAGAATACCTTGATATTGCAGGTTGTATATCCTGGAGTTGGGTTAGTGTCTTTAACCATGGTCATGTGTGATTATTAGCCTTTGGATATGGCATCACGCCTTTTACCTTCATGTTGGGAAACAACATAGCTGAAGAAAAATTAAAACACAATCACAACTCAAGAAAATAACGTGGAAACTCCAAAATCATAGAAAAAACCACAACTGTTGCCTAAACCGACAACTAGTGAATCATCACTATGTGAAAATTGTTACAACACATAGACTTTTCTCTCTCTCACCCCAATACCCAGAACCACACTCTCACAAAGCAAATATTTAAACTAAGTCAAATATAAGTTTAAAGTACTACTGACTGGTACATCTAAAAATAAAGAACCTAGGTCCAATATATAGCATTGGTCTCCTCCTTGCAACACCGCACTAAGAAATTTTGGACTTCGCCAATAGCTAATTTTTAACCTCCTTCTTTATTTTAGAAACTTGGTCATGTGGGACTTGACAATCAACCCCAACAATTTCCACCTTGATTGTAAGAATTACACATCTTCCACTTACATTGTCTATACCAACAATCATACTCCACCATAAATAGTACACTACACTTGAAAATAAACCATTCCAAGAATTTTCTTCACTTGAAACTAAACTATTCCAAGAATTTTCACATGTCGAAATCTTGCTAAAATTTTATGGTGAAACTCTCATGTTGGCTTCTAGGAAGTTCTTCAGTTATCGAAACCTCTCACCACACACCTAGCATCAATGTCAACCAATGCTCGCGTGCTGTTCTGATCCGCTAGCAATAACTTGTCAATTTCCATGGTATCACGGAAATACCATAAGGACAAATTTTATCTTCTAGATGAGATCACCATCATCTCCTAGAACAAGGGAGACATTACTAGCACTTACCTTAGAGTCTTTTTCAGATACCGCTCCACCTGGACAATTTCTCTTCACATGCCCAGACTTTCCACACTTCCAGCACGCTAGATTCTTTGCATGGATCTTCTCCTATAAACCCCATCTCTAGTTAGAAATATTGAGCTTGATGAAGTGCTTTCATCAATTTTCATTCTCCTTTCTTCAGAAATAATTTTAGTTGCAACTTCTTCAAAACTCAAACTTTCCTTCCCATATATCAAAACAAGTTTCAGATGAACATAGGAAGATGGAAGGGACAAAATGAGTCTTAACGCTTTATCTTCTTCATCAATCTCAACTTTAATAGATTCCAGCTCGGAGATAATATTATTCAAAGTACTAAGATGATCAGAGATTTGGTCTCCCCTTTACTTCACCACACTCAGAGATAATATTATTCAAAGAACCTAAGTCCAATATATAGCCTTGGTCTCCCCTTTACTTCACCACACTAAGCAATGTGAGACTTCTCCAATAGCTAGTCTTTAACCTCCTTCTTTATTTTAGAAACTTGACAATGTGAAACTTGACAATCAACCCCAACAATCAATCTCCACCTTGATATAATTGTTGAGAATTCAAGTGCGGAGTTGGAGTTCCACATTGGTTAAATATGGGTGAGGAGAAGACTTTATAAGAGATATGACTCATAAACCTAATGCCTTAAGGTTTTGGGTTAAGATGTGGTGTTGATATTTTTTGGTGTCTTACTCAGCTCCTCAGTACATAGACTTCTCTATCTCCCCAAACACTTCAGTACATCAAATAAGATGTATCCTCGAACAACTCTGGATGTCTTTGTATAATTTGAACAATTTAGACTTTAACTTTAAGACCATCGTTATGTTTAGACAAGTGTCCTTCAAACCTTAACTTATGAATCTTAACTTCGAAGTGGCCTAAAGACTGAGCTAGGTTGTCTTTCTAATTCTTCTTTGAATCACCATTGTATAAGCATGTTTCGAATTTGGCCTTTGATGTGTCTTTTTATGACCTGGCCTTTGAAATAGCTTTTCAAATTTTCTTTCTCTTATTTAAACAAAGGTTTTTCCTTTACTCAATTAGATTCAAATTTTTTATTAATAACAATAAGAAACATATTTGTAATTAAATACTACCATATACTATGCAAACTAAATGTTACAAATACCATGGGTTTAACAATTTTTAACATGATCCCCTTATAAGTTGTATCCTATATCCTATCCATATGTGCATTCAATATGCTTATTATTATTGTCATCATCATCGAAGTATGCAATTGCATGTGTATTAGGTTGGCATGTGTTCTATCCAGCCTGGGATCATGAACCTTCAAAATCAACTTTGAGCATATCATATGTTATCTTTGAATAGAATCAATATAATTGATCTGTGCATGAACAAGTATGGTACATGGAGTACTAGGATGCAGTGGTTATACAGAAATTTAACCAAGAAAAGAAAATTGTTGATGTTGGGAGATGTTTCTGGATAAGCATATATGATAAAATAGACAAATTAAACAAACTCGTTTAATTTTAAGATAAACAATGGCTAGCTACATAACTTCCCCTTTTTCTCTCCATAGTATCCGATGTGAAATTTCACCTTCAGCCACACACATATACATCACTACTACAAAAACACTAATTTGGGATGGATAAATCCGTCGCACAACAGTTAACAATTCTGTCCCTAAAATATTTTGGGACGGAATTATGACGCGAAAAATTGCGTCACTATATCGCTCGTCGCAAAAAAATTGGGACGAAATCCAATGTTCCGTCGTACATGGGCGATGGACTATAATGAAGTATCGTGACGGTATTTGTGACGAAATGAATAATTATATTTGTGACAAAATAAAGTTTTCCATCGCAATATTTTGGGACGAAATATTATGCGTTATATTTTTCAAAATTAGCGACGGTTTGAATAAATTTCTGTGACGGATGATATTATTCCGTCGTAAGGTAGGGACGGAATGTAATAATTTATTTTTTCATAAGGGCGACAAAATTTAATCATTCCGTTGCAAGGTTGAGACGTAATTAGTGACGAAAATAACAATTTTGGAATGACGGAACATATAGCCTGTCCCAAATCTTGTGATGAAAATTTTCCGTCACTGAGTTGAAGATTTGGATAAACAACTTGGGACCAAACACACCACAAATGTTTAGCGTTTTTTATTTTCTTTGCATTTTGATTTTAATTAAATTATCAAGAAATCTCAAATTAATCTGAAATAATAACTAAAAATATGAAAATAACATGAATCAAGAATCAACTCTTCATTAATCAAAGAGATAAATGAATTTCAATTGCATCCTAAAATTTAATTACATCAATCTTTCAATTTATTAAAGATTTTTTGGACAGAAGCCCAAGCAATAATGGCCTCAAAGTTGGAAGGAAATAGATAAGGGCCAACAAGCTAACACAACCATTAAGCTCATCACCAATCATTGGTGGGGTTTTTGGTTGGTCCAAGTTGCATTTATACTTCTATTTTTGGAGGTACGTAGACGACTAGAAGTCTAGAACAACACTATAATTTATGTGGAGCCTGTAAATAATTTTGTATCATTTTCTTCTATGTAGCATAATTTTTGGAGGTACGTAGACGACTAGAAGTCTAGAACAACACTATAATTTTGTTTACCTGCAAATTAATTTAAGCACGTAAAAATTATATTATAAATAATATGATTAGTTTTTTTTTTGAAATTAAATAATATGATTAGTTGTAAATACATGATTTATCAGTCAATTAGTTTTTAATACAGAACCACTCAATAAATTAGTTTTTAATACGGAACCACTCATTTTTTATTGATGGAACTATAACCCTACTTAATTTACATTTCTTTCTCATTTTCTCTCTATACCCTTGAGAAAGATCGTGACCGTGCTTCCATCATTCCAACAATATTGACATTCAATAATTTAACTATAAAATGTTAGTTATGTGTTATATATTATGAAATTTGTTAGACGAAATAAAATTATGATTCTTCATTCTTGTACTCTGTATTCGTGTTGAATTAATAATTAAAATTTCTTCCCCTAGGAAAGTGAACAAAAGATGTAGTTTTACACCTAAAAGGCATGGTATATCTAAAATATAGATCACTTTTTAAAAAAAAAAAAAACTAGATATAAATCACTACATGGTACGATAAAGTAGATTAGAATTTTCTGATGAAGGAAAAAAAAACGATAAAGTAGACTAGAAATAACTAAATCTAAGCATGCCAAGACATATTCTTATGGTTGAGTATGACTCAAAGGAAATGTCAAGTGGGCAATGAGCGAGGCTATTTTTCAAGTGGCCCAACTGTTTTTTAGGGGGCGGCTGGCCTGGGGTGTGGAGGTGCGGGGGCGCAGCCCCGACAATTTGGTTTAGCGATATTATTGTAATCTGGATCATTAGTATCCCTGTACATATACTTGTAGCCCTGAAATCCTAATTATTGTATTCAGAACAAATTAATTAATGGAACTATAATTGCTCCATAATTATAGATGTAGGCAATATCGCCAAACTGCGTAACAAAAACGACTTTCGTATATGTTTCTTCGTATATGTTTCTTGTACTCTAATCTATATACATGTTGCTATTCTAACATTTATCTAAATGATAAATCATTTAAACATTAAGGTATAAGTGTAAAAAAATCCACTCTACACATTAAATAGCAGCATGTAAAAAAATAAAAATTTAGAGCGTTAATGTTTATAATATTTTAGACTTAATTGAACTTTCCGCCATTCTAGTTTTAAAAATGTGTGATTTGAGTAAAAAAAAAAAGTTAATTGCATCCTCCGGGATTGATTCTCGAATCTTTCCCTCCCTACCTATATATTCCCCACCTTTTACTACTTGAATAAATTTGAATAAATATGGTCTAGGTTGTTAGTTGACATCTAATAAATTATATAATGAAAAAATTAAGACTTTGGAGATCATAAATTTTTACATGGATAACATGCTAACACGATTCATATTACATTTTAGTTAATTACTAGGTGACAAATGAACGTTTTGTGACAGTAAAAAAAATTAGCAATTATAAAAATGATTGTTGTAGCTCAATTATTTTCTTTGGAAAAACTAAAATCAAACTCATTTATAAAATTAGAAGATATTTGCACATTCATCTGTTATGCTAACATAAAATATGAAATTATTGCATGCTGACATCTTATTTAAGTTGGATGCTTGATGTGATGTGTAATAATTTTAAATATTTCAATGAAGTAGTCATACTTAATTACGTAATAACTGAGACATAATATAACAAATAGTTATTACTAGCTCTTTAATCTTATGTCCTTGTAATTAGTAATTATTTTATTAATATTCAACCATTCTTAGTTTTTTTGTGTGAGCATCTCCAATGCAAGGTTCTTAGTTTTTATTTATGAGCTAAGAACTAATAACTGAATTATTAACCATTGGAGGTGGCTGACGTGGAGTTCTTAGTTCTTAAAAATAAGAACTAGTTCTGAGCATATCTCCAATGGTATGTTCTTAGTTCTAAGTTCTTATCATTATTCATGTAAACTCGTACTGTCACATGTGCTTAAGCAGCTCTTTGCAGATTTGCTCCAACTTTGAGTTCTTAGTTCTTAACACTATTCATTTGGTCCCACAATACCATTATATTAATATTTTTTATTTCCATATATATTTGATTTAAATTTTGAATGCTAATTCAATACTTAAATTAAATATTAGTTGATGAATGAGAGAGAGAAAAATTAATTTTTAATGCTAAGAACTCAAAAATTCTTATTTTTAAGAACTAAGAACTTCATGTCAGCTCTCTCCAATGGTTAAGAACTCAGTTCTTAGTTCTTAGCACAGAAATAAGAAGTAAGAACATTGCATTGAAGATGTTCTTATCTAAGGAGTTTTACTTTTTGAATTCTTAGCATAAAAAAATAATTTTTTCTCACTCATCCATCATTGCTTTCTCACAAAGGGCATGGTGGGTCTTATTTTTGGCGGTCCTTGTGCAAAGCTAAGCAGGTGCTCAAGGGTGGTTTTAGTGTAAGGTTTGGTAATTAGAGTTCCTCTTTCTCGTTTGATAATTGGTCTCCTATGGGCCCTTTATGCCATAAGGTACCTTTTGTGGACATTCATGATACAGAACTTACGCTCAAGGATGTTTATGCATCGGGTTCTTTTAACGCAAATCTGCTTTATACTTTTATCCCTCATGAGTTATTGCAGTATCTTGGCAGCTTTCAGCAAGTTCTGTTCGATGATGATACCTAGGATTGTTTGTATTGGTCCCATACTGTTAATGGGGATTATTCGGTTAGGAACGACTATCAATGGCTGGTGGATTGTGATGATAATTTGCCTGTTTTCCCTTCTTTCTGGCATGCTTTATGGAAACTTAGGTTCCGCACAATATTCAGTTCTTTGTTTGGCAAATTGTTCATAATGTTCTTCCAACCTCAGCTTCTTTGTTTCATCGCCACATCGCTGCTATGAGGATTTTCCACCGTTGTGATTCTGCTCTAGAGACGGTAGCCCATTGCCTGCGTGATTGCTCGATAGCTTTGCAGGTTTGGCAAGGGATCGGTTTTGTGCTTCCAGCCACCTTCTTCACAAATCTAAACTTTCAGGATGTTATGCAAAGTTTTGATGGCTTCAGCCAGCTTGTGATTTTTTCGACTGCTTGGGTTATTTGGAAAGCTAGATGTAGGGCCTTGTTTCCTGGTTTGGACCAGCAACCGTTTCAGGTGGTGCGCGAAGCTCGACCTCTTTGATTACTCATTGCTCATGCTCTCCATCGCTCGACTCCTCCTTCGGCAAAGCGTTGGATGAGGTGGATCCCTCCCAGGCCAGGTTTTGCTGCGCTCAATACGGACGGGAGTTATAGTGGGAACCCGAGTCCCTCTGGTTTCAGGGGTGTGGTGCGGTCAGCAGAGGGGATTTGACAATGGTATTGTGGGACCAGATAAATACTGCTAAGAGCTAAGAACTAAGAACTCATGGTTGGGGCAAAATCTGTAAAAAGTTTCTTAAGCACATGTGATAGTACGGGCCCACACGAATAGTGCTAAGAACTAAAAATTAAGAACCTAGCATTGAAGATGCTCTTGTCTTTTATCACATAAAAATTTTATATTAAAATATAATAAATTATGTGGTACCTTGAAATTTCTTTTGGGAGTGATAACTAGAATACGCGTGTGACAATACATAGAAAATTTGTTTAAAGAAATATGGATTTTAGGGGTTTTTTTTTTAAGAAAATTGATGGTGCAAGGATGCTAGCATGGAAAGTAGCTGAATTCAAATAGCATATTTGAAAGACTTACATTTACCTCACTTCTAATGAGATTAGGCGGGGTTCAGACCTGCAACCTATTTAGGCCCTGTTTGGAATCATAGCTTAATTAAGCGTTTATGGTCATAAGCCTTTATGACATAAGCGCTTTTTCATAAGCTATTTTAAATTTTTTATTGAAATAAATAGAAAATAAGCTTTAAATAAGCATAAACTTTTTTTCATAAACTTATGAAAATAAGCTCAAAGCAGCTTATAGTAGGTCATAAGCCGTTTGCATAAGCTCTCCCAAACACTTGCATAAGAGCTTATGCTATTAGATAAGCTCATATAAACTCTTCCATCAGGATCTTAGTATGAGATCCTATCATGCTCCACTACACCAACCTATAAAATTACATTTTCGGGAATGCTTTATTCTCAAGTATAATATATTCCAAGGTAAATTGTACTATCGTGTTTGGTGGGTACTTTATATTCATATGTCTATTTTCAAATTTTATATTATTTAAGAAATGGAAAAACATGTAATAAAACTGTATAAGTGGGTAGTTAATTATTTTCAGATGTAACTTTCATTTTTATAGAAATATATGATTCTCACCCTTTACCTTGGAATTAGAAATATGACAAAAATAGAAATACTCTTTTCTAGGGTTTCGACGCCTCTAGTTGGGGTAGCTGCGGCATGCCATGGCAGTGGTCGTCTTTTGAAGGGCGATGATGCAGGTGATTATGGAGACAAGGAGGATGACGACGGCGATGCTCCGATTCGGCGTTCTCAAAGGGTCTCGTTTCCTCTGTTTTGCTTTCAAGTGAGGATTTAGTCCATGTCTCCTTCCATTGATGGGTTTGCAAATTTGGCTAGCCTTTGTTGCAGACCTATTATCGATGGGTTTGCGATGGGGTTCATTGCATCACGTTTTTTTTGGTTAACTGCTGAGGTTTTATAGCGTACATGGATCTATTTTAGAACCATCATTTTCTTGGTTTTTCTATTAGTAGTCATTCTCAATGTCATCCCATGTTTGGGGAGTTTTCAGGATTTTTTTTGTTCGAAATGTAAGACCCAAGTTTTTAAGCTTAGAATAAATGGAAGAGATTTCCATTTACGATTAGGTTTGATGTATCGTGAAGGAAAACCTGAACAAGAGTTTATCGAATGGAATAAATTTATGAAGGAGAAAGTTCAGGAAAAGTCTAAGGATTGCATCAAAGTCGATAAAAGTTATACCACTATTAGTATTCGCTTAAACCTAGGGCAAGAGCGCTAGTAAATAGCTAATTTACACTTAAAGAGACGATGTAAACTAATTCCAAAAATCTTCAGAGAAATGTTAGAACTTCTCTTAATCCATTAATAACAAGTGTTTCAAGGCGAAACCTTAGAATGTACGAACGTCCGATTCCAATCCTCGGAGGTTCGCCGAAACTAAAACCCTGATAGTTCAAGAAACCTAGAATGAACGGTCGAGGAAGACTTTTTCTATTCGGAGCTTCAAATGAAGATTCCACACGCGTACACCCATTTCTCTTGATGTTTTCGATCTTTCTTCAGAAGGAAGTTTTCTCTTCCGACATCCACTGCAAAAAGTAGTTTATCGGGTAAAATAGATTTACACCGACTTTGGATTGTTTACCTTAATTTCAAGAAACCTCTTTTGAGTTTTGGAATTTTGTCGCCAAAACCTATCTTAGAATTCACGGAGAATGAAGCCGGAAAAATCGGAATCACGAAATTTTCATTTTCCCGCATTTTCCCATCCCCTATAAATAGGAGAAAAACCAAAAACTCTCCACCATTTTCTTGCCAAATCCACGAGCTCAAGGAGGAGGAAGGAGGAGAAGATTTTTCGCCATTTCTTGCTTGATCGTTGTTCTGACAATTGCTACTTGAAGGTATCGAGGTATAGTTGCTAATCCTTACCTCTGATCGTCGTTTCCGTAGCTTTCACTATGTCTTTCTGTACTCTTAGTTTTGAGGTTTTTGCAAAACGGTCCAGATAACTTCATCTTCTATCTAAACCTCTTCCCTACGTGCCCAAGAGCATGTTTAGCGGATAATATTACGCCGATTCTCGCAAAACTACCGTCGAGTTTCAATTCTGCTCCAAATACCCATTTTTAGACAAAGTTTCGTCCTTTGGGCTGAAAACTATCGACTTAGCTTAGTGCTAGTAGGATTAGTCGTCATAAACGTCGTTGGTGACGTCCCCATCCAATTTGTTTTTCGAATTTCCAATTTTGAAATTCTGAGCTAAAAATATTGACCAAAATACCCCTGCGACAATTTTCGATCCGATAATTTTTCCGAGTTTAGATTCACCTTAGTTATGACTAATGATAACCTAGGAACCAAGTTTGATCGAAGAAAAATCAACACACACAATTGTGATGTGTGGCCGTGAGCTACCCTAGGGGAGGAGGAAAATTCCTTTTTCGAAAACTTGTCCTTTCGCGTTAGATTATCGTACCTCGGAGTATATGCTACTTCGTGTAACCTTAGTGAGTATTGATTACTGAGTTTCTGATTGATTATGATGGAATTCTATGGTTTTTGCTCTAAGGTTCATTTGAGGAATTTCCCGAAGAACAAGGCGTGGAGTGTGAAGGAACGTTTGAGGAGAACCCTGGAGGAACTACAGGTGTGGGCTACTCACTGAACTATTAGTTAGTGCTTTAGAAGTCGACGCATTCGACTTGATTTATTGTTTATGCACTTGTTTGTGTTTGACTGGGAAATGTTTTCTGAGGCTTCGGCTGACAATGATGATTATTCATCTACTGACTGTTTTTGAGATTGATTCACATGCTATGTGCTAAGTGGTTAACCTAGGATGTGTGATATTTGCCTTATATGCTAAGTGCTACATGGTTAATCTAGGATGTGTTGATATATGTGCCATGATTGTTGGACTGTGCTAATTTAACTATGCTATTACACATATATCTGTTATGCTTCAGAGTGAGGATAACGGGCATGTTATGCCGAATTTACTATGAGAGTTTGGGAAGTTTGACGGGACGAACGGAGGTTCGGGCCTTGTTATTGTTTTAGTGGATCGAGACATTCTCTGGGAGTTATTTGGGGATTATGGGATCTTTGGAACTCATAAGATTTGCGATAAAACTAAATGGAAACTATTTTACAAGGAAAATTCATAAGACAGTAAACAACCTCTAAACATTTAAATAATGATAACAATCTCGAAGGAAAGCTTAGGATTCAAATCTTAGTTTAGGAAAAATGAGAAGTGTCGTCGAGTCCAAGTGTTGAGAAAACTAATAAGTTCTGAGTATGTTGATACTCTTTTGCTCGAGGAGCAGTTGTGTTGTTGAGCTATCTAAAAGATAAGCCGGGAAACGGGTAGTTCCGAGTATGTTGATACTCTTTGCTCGCTGAGCAATTTTGACCATCGGATGGAGATGAGTCAGATGATTTGAGAATTCATCATGAGTTACTACATTTTATAGTTAATTGTCTTTTGTCGCAGAATCGACTTTTGCCTTAGGGTATTCTTTTTAGAGACAATAAGTTAGCTTGAACATGTGGCGACGTGTCGAGTGAGGTCGGAGACGTTGTTTGGCTAATCACTTTGCATTCATGCACACATTAAGAGGTTAATACACGGGACGGACTCCGGACCTCGGTGGATTCCAAAATGGTCATAAGACCCGGATTTCCGCGTAAGAACACTATTAGGTGATTCTTAGTAGCAGACCGAAATGGCAGGCCTTCGGGTTTACTGCTGATCTGACTACCGTTGTTGTTGGTGTAAGAGGCACGCGAGCCGAAATGGTGCCACCGTGGCTGGTGCAAGGGCTGATCCGTTGATGTCCAACCCTCCGGAATGCATATTGTTAACCGACATTGCATTTCATGCAACATGCATACTGACTTAGTTGCTGAGTGTGATTGATACTTGTTAATCCTAATTGATGCATGCTAATTGTTATTGTTGTCGTTATATTCATTGTGAAATATACAACTCTAGGATGCTATCCCTAACTTATAAGCCTAAGTAGCTATCCCTTATCTGTATCTATTGGAGTTATTACTTACATAATTCTTTGGAGTTGACCCTGACGTCTTCTGTGTGTGTTTTGGCGGACTACGCCCATTGTCAGATGACCATGGCGGACTGGTTCACGATGGTTCACCCTTCGGGGGGGACTAGGTTGGAGATGCTTGATCAGGAGGACTACGGTTCATGGGTGGTCGACCCCGCTGGCCACCGAGCGACTTACTCGGGACAGGATTAGTGTAGGAGTAGAGTCATAGCTCTGACCGTCATGTTTCATTTTGGGGATAGGGTAGTTTCCTGACCGTTAGCTTTTTGTGTGGTTTTCTTTACGGAAATCACAGAGAGTTAGTTGGACTAGGAGGTCTTATTTAGGCCGTTTGGACTGACTTATTCTCACTTTTGAGGGATTGTGTTTCGAACACTTGACCTTTTCTTTTGGTTTGTACATATTGCCTACGGGCGCTACTTCTGCTACTTCCCGTCACTGGAGGTTACTCGTGACGCGATTTATTACTTACAGCGGGGGCTGTATTTATATTATGTATATTAGTCATGTTACATTTGTTGTAGAGTTTTATTTCTTTCAGTCTTTGGTTCTATTATAAAAAAAAAAATATTCACGTTTTTCCGCTTTAAGTTTCTTTTTGGTTACTAAAGTGACGCCACCGAAATCGGGGTATTACATTGTGGTATCAGAGCTTGTCGAGTCTTTCGGGAGTCTTTGGGGAATAGGTCTTCTGTGCTAGGTTGTGTGACTCTGCAAAGAGTGAAAATTGACTGTCTGCAAGCGATTTTTTGCTTAGAATTGATTGAAGTTATTGCTTGATCATATTGTATAGTTGTGTCAGAGACTATCTTGTGATGAGTACTAACTGTTTGTTTGACTAAGCATAGGATGGTAAGCACTGACCGAATGGCGAAGGCAATAGCTACAATGATCGAGGCAATGATGAATCAAGCTACTGAGGACGCTTACAGACGCGCTGAGGAGGCTGCACGTGAGCAACCTCAACTACTAAACGGGGTGCCCAAGTACCAGCATAGTGGATTTGGCCGAGCTGGAACTGGAGGACCAGTGAGATCAGGTTCTCAGGAGCACCGACTGTGGAAGCCATTCCAGCATCCTGAGGGAAGAGACCCTATTCCAGGATCACGCAAGTCGACGACCGCAATTATTGGCCAGGAGGTTGTGTCATGTTTCCGTTGTGGAAAGCTTGGACACTACGCCTTTCAGTGCTCAGTGACTGGACCAAAATGCTGCAAGTGCAAACAACGTGGACATTTGGCCGTGAACTGTAGGACGTTCCAGGTGGGACTGTCTGATAACAAGATGATGGGCAAGTTTCCCGCCATAGCTAGAGGGGCAAGGAAACAAGTGTCTTGTTTCAGGTGTGGGGAGACTGGACATTTTGCTTACAATTGCTCAGCGACTGGACCGAGGTGTTTTAATTGCAAACGAGTGGGACATCTAGCTGAGGATTGTAAGGCGCCCAAGAGGGAGCCATCTGTTAACACTGCAAAGGGAAAGTACCTCACTACTAGGGGAAGAGTTTATATCGTGGACAGAGAAGGAACTGATGGGTCGGCCAGAGGAGAGCGCAAGAACGATGGTAACCTTCTAACAATTCTTTCTTATTCTAGTATAATACGCTCTATTACTCTCGTAGCGCATGCAACACGCCTAACTTACTTATACTGTTTGAGCTTTGACATTATAGTTATTACACCTACTAAGAATTTATTTGACTACTGCTCGTGTTTTAACTATAGAAGTTACACGAGGTTTAGAATAACACGTTAAGCCTAGGAAGTAGTCTTCCACCGATGCGTTTAACAAGAAGCTTGAAGCTGAAGAATGAATCTCAGAGAGATTCCGTATGGATAGTATACGTATGATGTCGAGAGTGTGTAGTTCCGTAGCGGCATCATTGAAGATTTAATATCAGGGTATTTGTGACTACTGGATGATAGGAACTCATTGACAGTTCCAGTGGGCTTTTTCTAAATTCCCACCTTAGATGTATTAGGCCTGATCAACTTAATATTGAGGGGGTGATATTCAGAATCACAGCTAGTAATGGACTTTGATAGAGGGATGTGTAAGATGAATTTCAATTGATCGAGGATTAGTCGGGTTTGAGAAGGAGTTGTACGCCAACCCTTTCAAGTGCGAATTTTGGCTCGAGGAAGTCAAGTTCTTAGGCCACATAATCTCTAAAGAAGGTATAGCTGTGGACCCAGCAAAGGTGGAGACCGTATTGGCATGAGAACGACCAAGGACTGTGACTGAGATCAGGAGTTTTGTCGGTTTGGCGGGATATTATCGTCGTTTCATCGAGAACTTCGCCAAGATTGTTGGACCTTTGACTCAACTTACGAGGAAGGATCAACCTTTTGCATGGACCGAAGCGTGCGAAACTAGCTTTCAGACGATGAAGGAACATTTGATGACGTCACCTGTACTCGTCCTACCGCAACCAGAGGAACCGTATGAAGTGTATTGTGACGCTTCGCATCAAGGTTTGGGATGTGTGCTGATGCAACATCGGAAAGTAGTGGCTTATGCTTCACGACAACTGAAAGTTCATGAGAAGAATTATCCAACTCATGACTTAGAGCTAGCTGCCATCGTATTTGCACTGAAGATTTGGAGACATCACTTATATGGATGCAATTTTACCATATTAGTGATCATAAGAGCTTGAAGTACTTGTTTGAGCAGAAGGAACTGAACATGAGACAACGACGCTGGATGGAATTTCTCAAGGATTACGAGTTTACCCTACAATATCATCCTGGAAAGGCTAATGTTGTTGCTGATGCCTTGAGCAGGAAGATGCATATCTCGTCAATGATGGTTAAAGAGCTGCAATTGCTGGAACAATTTCGAGATTTGAGCTTAGATGTGAGATTATCCGAGGGAGAACTGAAGTTCGGAATGATTAGAATCGCTAATGGATTGATGGAAGAAATCCGAGACCAACAGTTACAAGATAAATTTCTGCTCGGGAAAAGGAACTTAGTAATTCAGGGTAAGGACCCGGAATTCAAGGTAGGGAGTGACAATATCCTACGGTGTAAGGATAGAGATTGCGTACCTAACAACCCTGACTTGAGGAGGTTGATTATGGACGAAGGTCACAAGAGCAAGTTGAGCATTCATCCTGGAATGAAAAAGATGTATCAAGACTTGAAGATGAATTTTTGGTGGCCAGGAATGAAAAGACAAGTGGCTGAGTATGTAGCTGCGTGTTTAACCTGTCAGAAAGCAAATGTGGAACATCAAAAATCTTCAGGTATGCTACAAAATTTGGATGTACCAGAATGGAAATGGGATAGCATATCGATGGATTTTGTAGTGGCTTTGCCAAGAACTCAGAAGGGATATGACTCGATTTGGGTAATAGTGGATCGATTGACTAAGTCGGCTCACTTTATACCTGTGAGGACTACCTACGACGTGGAGAAACTATCGGAGATATACATAGCTGAGATTGTACGCCTTCATGGAGTACCAACTAGTATTGTTTCCGATCGAGACCGAAAGTTTACTTCACATTTTTGGGGAGCTCTTCAGGAGGCTTTGGGAACAAGGCTGAGACTAAGTTCTGCATATCATCCACAGACTGATGGACAGACTGAGAGGACTATCCAATCATTGGAGGATTTACTACGAGCTTGCGTGTTGGACAACAAGGGCAGTTGGGATAACTTACTGCCATTGATCGAGTTCACATACAACAACAGTTTTCATACGAGCATAGGTATGGCACCGTATGAAGCTTTGTATGGTCGCAAGTGTAGAACACCTTTGTGTTGGTATCAAAATGGAGAGAATCTGTTAGTAGGACCAGAACTTCTGCAACAGACAACCGAGAAGATCAAGAAGATCAGAGAGAAAATGAAGACTTCTCAGAGTAGACAGAAGAGTTATGCAGATCAAAGGCGCAGAACTCTAGAATTCGAAGAAGGAGACCATGTATTTCTGAGAGTTACTCAGACTACGGGAGTTGGTCGAGCAATCAAGTCAAAGAAGCTTACGCCAAAGTTCATTGGACCTTATCAGATCACTCGTCGAGTTGGACCAGTAGCGTATCAGATTGCACTACCACCATTTCTATCAAACATTCATGACGTATTCCACGTGTCACAACTGAGGAAGTATATTGCGGATCCGACGCATGTTATCGAACTGGATGACATAGAGTTGAAGGATGATCTGTCTTTCGAGACACCGCCAATTAGCATTGGTGACACAAGGATAAAACAGTTGAGAGGAAAAGAGATCGAGTTAGTGAAGGTCATTTGGAACAAAGACACCGGTGATGCGACATAGGAGCTGAAGGAGAAGATCCAAGAACAGTATCCGGAACTTTTTACTGAACCTTAAGTTTCGAGGTCGAAACTTTCTTTTTGGAGGGTAGTAATGTAAGACCCAAGTTTTTAAGCTTAGAATAAGGGGAAGAGATTTCCATTTACGATTAGGTTTGATGTATCGTGAAGGAAAACCTGAACAAGAGTTTATCGAATGGAATAAATTTATGAAGCAGAAAGTTCAGGAAAAGTCTAAGGATTGCATCAAAGTCGATAAAAGTTATACCACTATTAGTATTCGCTTAAACTTAGGGCAAGAGCGCTAGTAAATAGCTAATTTACACTTAAAGAGACGATGGAAACTAATTCCAAAAATCTTCAGAGAAATGTTAGAACTTCTCTTAATCCATCAATAACAAGTGTTTCAAGGCGAAACCCTAGAATGTACGAACGTCCGATTCCAATCCTCGGAGGTTTGCCGAAACTAAAACCCTGATAGTTCAAGAAACCTAGAATGTACGGTCGAGGAAGACTTTTTCTATTCGGAGCTTCAAATGAAGATTCCACACGCGTACACCCATTTCTCTTGATGTTTTCGATCTTTCTTCAGAAGGAAGTTTTCTCTTCCGACATCCACTGCAAAAAGTAGTTTATCGGGTAAAATAGATTTACACCGACTTTGGATTGTTTACCTTATTTCCAAGAAACCTCTTTTGAGTTTTGGAATTTTGTCGCCAAAACCTATCTTAGAATTCACGGAGAATGAAGCCGGAAAAATCGGAATCGCGAAATTTTCATTTTCCCGCATTTTCCCATCCCCTATAAATAGGAGAAAAACCAAAAACTCTTCACCATTTTCTTGCCAAACCCGCGAGCTCAAGGAGGAGGAAGGAGGAGAAGATTTTTCGCCATTTCTTGCTTGATCGTTGTTCTGACAATTGCTACTTGAAGGTATCGAGGTATAGTTGCTAATCCTTACCTCTGATCGTCGTTTCCGTAGCTTTTCACTATGTCTTTCTGTACTCTTAGTTTTGAGGTTTTTGCAAAACTGTCCAGATAACTTCATCTTCTACCTAAACCTCTTCCCTACGTGCCCAAGAGCATGTTTAGCGGATAATATTACGCCGATTCTCGCAAAACTACCGTCGAGTTTCAATTCTGCTCCAAATACCCATTTTTAGACAAAGTTTCGTCCTTTGGGCTGAAAACTATCGACTTAGCTTAGTGCTAGTAGGATTAGTCGTCATAAACATCGTTGGTGACGTCCCCATCCAATTTGTTTTTCAAATTTCCAATTTTGAAATTCTGAGCTAAAAATATTGACCAAAATACCCCTGCGACAGTTTTCGATCCGATAATTTTTCCGAGTTTAGATTCACCTTAGTTACGACTAATGATAACCTAGGAACCAAGTTTGATCGATGAAAAATCAACACACACAATTGTGATGTGCGGCCGTGAGCTACCCTAGGGGAGGAGGAAAATTCCTTTTTCGAAAACTTGTCCTTTCGAGTTAGATTATTGTACCTCGAAGTATATGCTACTTCGTGTAACCTTAGTGAGTATTGATTACTGAGTTTCTGACTGATTATGATGGAATTATGTGGTTTTTGCTCTAAGGTTCATTTGAGGAATTTCCCGAAGAACAAGGCGTGGAGTGTGAAGGAACGTTTGAGGAGAACCCTGGAGGAACTACAGGTGAGGGCTACTCACTGAACTATTAGTTAATGCTTTAGAAGTCGACGCATTCGACTTGATTTATTGTTTATGCACTTGTTTGTGTTTGACTGGGAAATGTTTTCTGAGACTTTGGCTGACAATGATGATTATTCATCTACTGACTGTTTTTGAGATTGATTCACATGCTATGTGCTAAGTGGTTAATCTAGGATGTGTGATATTTTCCTTATATGCTAAGTGCTACATGGTTAATCTAGGATGTGTTGATATATGTGCCATGATTGTTGGACTGTACTAATTTAACTATGCTATTACACATATATCTGTTATGCTTCAGAGTGAGGATAACGGGCATGTTATGCCGAATTTACTATGAGAGGTTGGGAAGTTTGACGGGACGAACGGAGGTTCGGGCCTTGTTATTGTTTTAGTGGATCGAGACCTTCTCTGGGAGTTATTTGGGGATTATAGGATCTTTGGAACTCATAAGATTTGCGATAAAACTAAATGGAAACTATTTTACAAGGAAAATTCATAAGACATTAAACAACCTGTAAAACTTTAAATAATGATAACAATCTCGAAGGAAAGCTTAGGATTCAAATCTTAGTTTTGGAAAAATGAGAAGTGTCGTCGAGTCCAAGTGTTGAGAAAACTAATAAGTTCTGAGTATGTTGATACTCTTTTGCTCGAGGAGCAGTTGTGTTGTTGAGCTATCTAAAAGATAAGCCGGGAAACGGGTAGTTCCGAGTATGTTGATACTCTTTGCTCCCTGAGCAATTTTGACCATCGGATGGAGATGAGTCAGATGATTTGAGAATTCATCATGAGTTACTACATTTTATAGTTAATTGTCTTTTGTCGCAGAATCGACTTTTGCCTTAGGGTATTCTTTTTAGAGACAATAAGTTAGCTAGAACACGTGGCGACGTGTCGAGTGAGGTCGGAGACGTTGTTTGGCTAATCACTTTGCATTCATGCACACATTAAGAGGTTAATACACGGGACGGACTCCGGACCTCGGTGGATTCCAAAATGGTCATAAGACCCGGATTTCCGCGTAAGAACACTATTAGGTGATTCTTAGTAGCAGACCGAAATGGCAGGCCTTCGGGTTTACTGCTGATCTGACTACCGTTGTTGTTGGTGTAAGAGGCACGCGAGCCGAAATGGTCCCACCGTGGCTGGTGCTAGGGCTGATCCGTTGATGTCCAACCCTCCGGAATGCATATTGTTAACCGGCATTGCATTTCATGCAACATGCATACTGACTTAGTTGCTGAGTGTGATTGATACTTGTTAATCCTATTTGACGCATGCTAATTGTTATTGTTGTCGTTATATTGATTGTGAAATATACAACTCTAGGATGCTATCCCTAACTTATAAGCCTAAGTAGCTATCCCTTATCTGTATCTATTGGAGTTATTACTTACATAATTCTTTGGAGTTGACCCTCACGTCTTCTGTGTGTGTTTTGGCGGACTACGCCCATTGTCAGATGACCATGGCGGACTGGTTCACGATGGTTCACCCTTCGGGGGGGGGGACTAGGTTGGAGATGCTTGATCAGGAGGACTACGGTTCATGGGTGGTCGACCCCGCTGGCCACCGAGCGACTTACTCGGGACAGGATTAGTGTAGGAGTAGAGTCATAGCTCTGACCGTCATGTTTCATTTTGGGGACAGGGTAGTTTCCTGACCGTTAGCTTTTTGTGTGGTTTTCTTTACGGAAATCACAGAGAGTTGGTTGGACTAGGAGGACTTATTCTCACTTTTGAGGGATTGTGTTTCGAACACTTGACCTTTTCTTTTGGTTTGTACATATTGCCTACGGGCGCTACTTTCTGCTACTTCCCGTCACTGGAGTTTACTCGTGACGCGGTTTATTACTTACAGCGGGGGCTGTATTTATATTATGTATATTAGTCATGTTACATTTGTTGTAGAGTTTTATTTCTTTCAGTTTTTGGTTCTATTATCAAAAAAAAAAATATATTCACGTTTTTCCGCTTTAAGTTTCTTTTTGGTTACTAAAGTGACGCCACCGAAATTGGGGTGTTACACGAAACATCAACGATTTAAAGTGGTTGAGATGCAGCTTGATAGACCCCTCTTGGTTGATCATGCCGATGTTCCTCAATCCTAGGCGTAGAGGATACTATTGCTTTCGTGTTGTTGTGCTTCTGACTTCTCAGATTGGGAAGACTAGGGTCATTTTCTCTTAGAGTGTTGGCTTGTTTATGCGTGGACTAGTGCCTTTTGGTGACGGTCTGCCCATTGCTTTATGGGTTATGGTGGCAATGAATTTGCTCTATTTTCGTTGTTGGTCAGCTGGTCCAACCGATTTAGAGTGCGCGGGTGGTCCTTCGGTGATTGAGTTGGTTGTTGATACTCCTAAAGTAGGCCTCGAGGTCGTTGCTTTCACACTCAAACATATGGATAGGCTTTTATGCTGGATCTGTAGGATGGCTTTGGGCTCTTTGTATTAGCCTTGTTTGTTTCTTGAGTTTTTTTTCTTGGGTTTTCTTGTTTGGTTTGGGTGGAGACGGGCCTTGGGTTATGTCTCTTTTGCTTGGCTTTGAGGTTTTTTTCCTTGATTGAGATGACATGTATCTTAACATTGCTATCTTTCAATAAATATTTTGTTGTAGAAAACAAATCATGTCAAATGTGTGTAACTGTAATCAACTTTCCTAAAATAAATTATCTTCAGGAATATTTTTACAAAACTTATATCAAACATGAGAATACAATATTCTCACATGTACTTTCTCGGGAGTATTTCAAGATATCTCCAATTAAACACACTCAGGATAGACCACTTGTGGAACAGTATACTAAATTTTTTAATTACAAACATACCCATAATCCCCACTTCTCTCTCTCGGAGAGAAGAAAAACATGTTTGAGTTTTACATATCCTCCTCCCCATACAACGACCTTCCCACCGATGACGTCACAGATCAAATCGAAAAAGGGCGCGCAAACTTCTTCTTTAAGGAGCTTGTTTCCAAGGATGACGTTGTCGTGCCAGAACTCGAAGCGAAGGAAGAGAGTCTCATTTCGAGAACCTAAAAAGTTGAAGGTATTGATGGACCTTTCGTCACTAGTACATCCCTTGTCTCGCCCTTCGAGCTCTCCCTCAACTCCCATTGTGATGGTATTGGGATGATTTGTGTGCAAACAACTTTGGGGTAACATTAGGATTTGCGGTGGCCCTAAGTTGGTTGTTGTCGATGGCAAAAAGAAGAGAGACAACATTGGTGGCTATCAGTTGTGTCTCTCATGTTGCAAATGATGGGGTGAAAGTAGTTTTCAATTGTCTCTCGAATCATTGCCCGGCCACCAAATTAAATGTGGTTTTCATGGAGAACATGGCTCTAGATCGTGTTGGTTTTTGGGCGAGGAGTTCCTTACGATGGAGGAGGAAGGCACAACGAGATGGTCAAAGTCCTAACAAGGGAGGTGTTGTTGTTGCTCTATGGCACAAGAAGATGTGAAGGCATGCGGTTAACGTGCTGTAAATAGTGGTTTCACAATGATCCAAAGACGAGGAGTTTATCGAGGTGAAGTAAGAAGGCCTAGCAAGGTATTCAAAGTCCTAGCAAGGAGATGTTGAATTGGAGACTGAAGGCGGGATTGGAGAAGACACGATCATAGTGACGACGACAATGATCGCAATGGTATTTCTCGGCAACCATACAGTGAGGATGAAGGGGAGAAAAGATGGGAAATTTGTGTCATTCAATAAGCTTTTTATCATAATTTGTTTCACCTTAAAAACATAATAAAATTAGTATGTCTTGTTCGTCTCGTTCCAACTTATCTACTAAACACTACTAAAAAATCATGGTGGACGATAACTACCGTAGAGGAGTTCCTTACGATGGAGGAGGAAGGCACAACGAGATGGTCAAAGTCCTAACAAGGGAGGTGGTGTTGTTGCTCTATGGCACAAGAAGATGTGAAGACATGCGGTTAACGTGCTGTAAATAGTGGTTTCACAATGATCCAAAGACGAGGAGTTCATCGTGGTGAAGTAAGAAGGCCTAGCAAGGTATTCAAAGTCCTAGCAAGGAGATGTTGAATTGGAGACTGAAGGCGGGATTGGAGAAGACACGATCATAGTGACGACGACAATGATCGCAATGGTATTTCTCGGCAACCATACATTGAGGATGAAGGGGAGAAAAGATGGGAAATTTGTGTCATTCAATAAGCTTTTTATCATAATTCGTTTCACCTTAAAAACATAATAAAATTAGTATGTCTTGTTCGTCTCGTTCCAACTTATCTACTAAACACTACTAAAATATCATGGTGGACGATAACTACAGTAGACGCCCCCCCCCCCCCAAATTGCTTCTTTATACACTTGCCCTTTGGAGAAAGATACTGTCTTAAGACACAGAGCTGTTCTACTACAGAAAAGCACAAAATGTGAAACATGATGTGAACGTTGATTCAAGTGTAGTATTAAAATAACAACCGAGAAAACAAAGTTGTGTATAAACTATGAAGTAATACCGGCTTAATATTTTTTATATGTAGCATGTCACTTTTAGGTTAGCTTGGCAAGCAATGAGCGCGGTTGAAAGTGCTCTTTGAGTCAAATTATTTTTATTTTATTTACATTGTTACTATTCAAAACCACTATACACTGCAAAGATAAAAACAAATGCTTTTTAATTTACACTTTGTTTTTTGTTCCATATTATTGGTCTTGGTCTTTGCTATTCCAAAATCTACATATTACCTAATGAATCTTGCCACGTATCAGTTCCAAAATTGAGAAAAGGCTTAAATTTTCAATTGTTTTCCAACTGTACGTCAATGAAACGAGTTTCTTCATTAGTCTGAACTCTGAACTTTGCACAAGAAAGTGAAAAACAAAATCCACATAATCAATTGCCTGATGTACAATTATGACATCTAAGAACTTCCCAGATGCTCAAAGCTAGAGTAAAAGTAAAATATTGTTATGTTATGTCATTTTCTGTGACTATGTATAATTAATTGTTTTCCACATCACATGTTGTTGCTTTCCTGGTCAACGCAACTTCACCAACCGAAGCCAAAGCACCATCCCTCCTTATCTTACTCTTTAGAGGCTGCAGAGCTCCAATAATAAGCATATATTTAGATGCAATATGTTATTCGAGCAAAAAATATTTACATTCTATGAATCTATGATGCGGTTCGAGATTGTAAAATGAGTCGAACTTGTTGGGCCAATTTGATAAAATAGGGTGAGCGAGTTGAGTTTTCAAACCTACTAATTTGTTTTGACTTGTCCTGCTTAATTCACTAAAAGCCAAATTGATGGTGAGGCAGGATAGGTTTGCCAATCAAATTGGTTATTTTTTCACTTTTTAAGTTTAATATTTTTTAAACTTTACCAACACCGATGCCCTGCGAAATAGTAATAAATTATTTTCAACACTTATTTTTGTAAAGGTTTTTAACGGTCACAAAGTGAAAAGTGGAGATTAAATGATAATTTTACTATTTTGTGGCGGTTAAAGAATTATAAAAGTTGGTGTAATGAGTGGATTTTTATGTTTGTTGGTTTATAGATTTTTTTCATTTAAATTATTATTTTATTATTAAACATTTTATTTCTTTTATGTGGATCAACCCGTTAATTCACCAAATTGTCCACGTTTGACATGGTTACTCACAATTTATATATATTTTTAATAATCTTTTATGTTTGGACGTGCCAACTCGCTAGTCCACGGTAAAACATAGTGAGTAGGTTGATCTGTTTTAGACGAGTTAATAGTGGGGTTAGGCCACATTTTTCATCCCCTAAGGGTGGTTAATTTTTTCGGGTGGAGTTTTAATATTCACAATACTACTCGAATCTGAGATCTAATTTAAGAAGAATTATTGGATATGTATTTCAAATACCAACGACCAATTATTAAATGATAACCCCATATAACAATGTTTAAGTGAAACAAAGTACAGCATATCCTGTGGTGCCTAAACTCTGGACAGTATGGTATAGGAAAATGTTACTTACACACCTCAAAAAAAGTGAAAGAGGTGGAATGAGGAGAGAGATAGGAAGAAAAAAAAAGTAAGAGAGAGAAAGTATGAGATATAATAGATTATAAGAGGAGAGAGATAGAAACAAAAATAGGTGGAAATAAAGTGTTTAAAATATGAGGTGTGTATATATCATTGTTGGTATGGTATATATATGACAGCATTTTTGCACTTACATATGCAACACTTCAATTGGTTGTTTGTGAACCGCAGCAAAATTTTTGTCAAACAAAGAAAAAGTGTCATCAACAATATATAATTATTTTATCAAGTTCCCATTCAATTTTTCAATCTATCAACAGCCAAGTAGCTAGGCTGCAACAACAATGCAACAAATGATCATTTGTGCATGGGTTCATGAATAGGTTGTGCATAGATCTATGATCTTCTCATATAAAAATTGAGTAAACAGCCATTCTGGTCCTTGAATGTGTTCACTTATGATGAAGTGGTCCTCAGTTGTTGAAAATGGTCTTTTTTCATCCCTGTATGTGTTGTCGTCGGTCAAGTTAGTCCTTGGACCAATTTTCCGTTAGTCCCTCAGACGGAAAACACCACATGTCACGTTTTTTTACACGTAGACGTCCTAGTTGGCTCTCCAACGGTCAGAATGAAAGTTTCTAACCTGTCAATTTAGTCCTCATCCCTGAATCTACATAATCACCCCCAATTCTTAACCCTGGAGCCGCAAATTAGAAACCCTAGTTCTTCAAACCTACAATTGCCTTCTTCAATTCTCTGAATTGTGAAATCCCTATCTCTCGTTGTCGATTCTCATCCATTAACATGGCAGTGGGCTCTAATTCTCGTGGTGATTAGAGGTCAGGGCCAACATATCATGAAGGTGGAAGTGCTTCTGTGAATGGCAGAGTTGTGCGCTGCAAATGTGGTGTCGAAGCAAAAGTGAGGATCTCTAGAACAAATTTAAACCCAGGTAAACCTTGGTATGGTTGTCATCTACCAAAGGTAAGTTTCTTCTTCTTGACTGTTGATGCATGTTATATTTGTAACCCATGAACTTGTGATGAATGTTGTTGTTTTTTTCCCAGAATCATCCTCAAAATTGCAATTATTTCCTCTGGGTTCGAGATGAAGAAGATGGAATTACATAAGTAACTAGCTCAAGGGAGGAAGAGATCATGCAACTGAAATCAATTTTACTGAAAAATCAAACCATGATTGAAGAATTGAGGGTTAAGAATGAAGCTGTCATTGAATGTATAATGGTGCTGAATCAAGCCATGATGGTGAAGAATGAGAGAGTCACACAAGAACTGAGGATGTTGAGAGTTTATGTCTTAGGTGTAGTGTTGATGTTGGTGATAGTGTTCTTTTTGTTGTTTTATTCAGGTTCTGTTCACTTTCTAGGCAGTTAGAGGTTGAGTATGTTATGGAGAATGAGAATGTATGTAATGTTTAAGAATTATGCAATCCTTCTTGTTATGAATCATGCTACCATTTTAATGCAAAATGAAAATGACTGTGTTCAATTCTTGTTATCCCTGGCAATTACAATCACTGGCAAAGATATACCAAATCAGGATAAATTCATTCTGCATAACTCAAGTACCATAAGTTTTTGGCACATAATTCAGGATCTTGTCATTGAAGATAATTACATAACCACACCATGACAAACATATACCAAATCAGCAAATTGACATTCAACATAAATAGATCCAATACATTAGTCTGTTACCACAAAGTTATGGCACATTAAACAAACAACATTGTTCCAAAAATATATGAAGACCATAAAAGGTTTCCAAATGTAACCAAGACCATAAAAGGTGTCCAAATGCAACCTAGACCATAAAGGGGTTCCTTGGCAAATTACAATCCCATCATACTATGGATAGGGATATAAAAAAACAAAAAGACTTGGTTCCTTAGTTGTTGTTGTTCTGGCCATTCATTGGGAAATTGGGGGTAGGCATGAAAGTCATTTGTGCTCCATTGAAGACAGCAGGGACAGGACCTGGTGGTGGTGAGCTTCTGACTTGAAATTGCATAGGGCTAGCTGAAGTTGTTGGAGTGGAAGACATATTTATGTTGCGGGGGGGCCTGAAAACAATTCCTGTGCCTCTGGCTCTGATAGGAGGAGGCCTAAATCCAGCAGGCATTGGAGGAGGCCTAAATCCAGCAGGCATTGGGCTAGCATTCATGCTTTGTCTTGGTGGCATTGGCTGAGCTGGAGCTCTTGGTGGCATAGGAGGTCTTGGTGGCATAACCTGAGTTGGAGCAGTTGGTGTCATTGGCTGAGTTGGAGCTCTTGGTGCCCTAGCCCGAGTTGGAGCAGTTGGTGCTATAGCCCGAGTTGGAGCAGTTGGTGCTATAGCTCTTGGTGCCCTAGCTCTTGGTGCCCTCCTAATGGTTGTGGCCTGTAAAGTAGTCATAAAATTGAAATTATCTCATCATACATTAGTGGTTTTCTATCAATGAATTAAAACAACACCATACCTCATTTGATGAGCCTGCATTTTCATTCTTTCTTTGTCTTGATGCTCTCCTTCTGGTTGTAACCTGTAAAGAACCATGTTGGATGTTAATCAAGGGGGTGAAACTAAATTTAAACTGATGATGGAGCAAGATTTTAGCTCAGATGATGGAGCAGGATTTGCAGCATTTTCACTGACAGGCTGAGGGATAGGCTGAGACAAATTTTCCTCAGGTGGTGCATTCTGTGATAAATCAATCTCAGTTTGATTTCCCTCATTTTCCTCAAGTGGTGGTTGAACCCATCCTGTAGGCATTACTGGACAACCATAGTTCATGCAGCCTATAGTGTTATGATTGACTCCACCACACCTAGAACACTGAATGTTAACATATGTTCTCCTCAACCTTGTGCCCCCAGCTGTTGTTGCCTCTGTGCTATCCCTTCTCCTACACTTCTTTGGCCTCCCAGGTTTTCTCTTCATTGGTGGTGGAACAGGCTTCAGGTATGGAGTAGCCTCCCAGAACTCTTGGCTATGTGTTGGTTGTACATAGAACTCATAAGTAGCATTGTATGCACCTGTTGTCAGCCAACCATTGCAATAATTTTCTGGCCTTTCATTTTTGTGAGCAATGGCAGCAATTGCATGCTTGCAAGGCATACCTGTGAGTTGCCAAAGTCTACAAGTGCAAGTTCCTTCATGCAATTTGACATCAACTCTTGTGTCATGACATTGAACCTCAAATCTATTCCCATCTACATCACCAGCCCATACAGCGGTCCAAGGGTGACTACTTATCTTTTCCTTATCCAACTTACTCTGTTGGACTGGTGTTAGCAAACCTCTGTGTGCTGCTAGCTTCATTTTGTTGTTTGCCATAGTCCTCATTGAGCAGAGTTAGAATTGGTTTCCCTCTATACTTGAGGATCTTGGCATTGAAGACCTCACAAGCATTATTGCATATATTATCACATTTGCATCTGACACTGAAGTATGACTTGGTCCAAGCATGTTTTGGCCATTTGTCCAGGTATGCCCAAGCTTGTTCACTCTTCAACTTCACCCTGTCCATCTTTTTGTTGAATTCTATCACAGTAGTTGCTCTAGCACATTCCCAAACTGCATTCTTCAATTCTTTGTCTTTCCATTGCTTAGTAAAGTTTCTCCACAGATGCATTGCACAAAATCTGTGATCCACTCCTGGCATCACCTCCTGCATTGCTGGAATCAAACCCTGCAAGTTTATCAAAACAAAAATAAGTCCTTCAATGTCACAACTTAAAACCAAAATAGTCCTTAAACAATTCGAGAATAGTCAATCTAGTCCTTGTTAACCTTTTGCATATCAGATATGAAGTTCCATCCATATTGTCTGTAATCTCCAAGGTCCTCATGCAAGAGTCTCAGGAACCATAACCAATTATCCTTGTTCTCCACATCCACTATTGCATATGCAATCACAAAAATGTGATTGTTTGCATCCTGTCCAACTGCTGATAGTAGTTTCCCTCCAAAGTAACCCTTCAGAAAGCATCCATCAAGACCTATAAGAGGTCTGCAGCCAGCTTTGAACCCTCTCTTGCAAGCAGCAAGGCAGATATAAATCCTCTGAAACTGTGGATTAGAGCCAGTGATGGGAATGCTGTCCATTGCAACAGTTGTACCAGGATTGCTCCTTCTAAGTTCCTGAGCATAGTCCCATAACTTAGCATATTGCTCCTTTTCACTACCTTCTACAGCTTTCCTTGCCATTTTCAGTGCTCTGTAAATCTTGGTGTCATCTAGATGGATGCCATATTCTTCCTTCATAACATCAAATGCTTCATGGTGAGATAGTGTTGGTTGAGTTCTCAATCTGGCTTGAAGTTTCTGAGCAACCCAAGCTGTTTTGGCTTGCTTGTTCCTGAATGTCCTGTAGCAAGTGTGTGTCTCCACAAATGTCTTCACTTGAAAGCACTTTTGTGGCTTGCTCCAAGCACATAAGATCACCCAAGGGCAACTGTCTAACCTGCATACAGCCCTGGCCCTGGTGCTATCATTTTTCTCCCATCTCATTTGCCTACCTACATCAATTGTGTAATCCCTAACTGCAGCTTTAAAGGTTGACAAATCTGCAAATTCCATACCAAGCTCCAAAACCACTTTCCCACCCGGTTGTGCCTTGTACTGGGGGAAAATACGAGTCCTACTTTCTCCCTCATCACCTGAACTCACAGGACTCATAAGCTCTTCACTGTGATAGCTCATGGCCCCTTCTTCACATGACCATTCAGTTTGTTTCACTTGGTCAGCAGGTTCCACATGTGCACTGTCTGAATCTGTACTTCCATAAGAAGCAGATTCAGTTTCACTGCTATCCTCATCCCTTCTTCTCTTTCCCTTCCTCTTGTTGTTCACCTTCTTTCCTTTCTTACCCTTACCCTTATCCTTGCTTGGCTTGTTCTTACTAACTTTCTTACCCTTGCCCTTCTTAGCTTGTCGTGCAGCATTCTCCTCATTCAATATGTCAGCCAAAATTGCATCAACATCATCTGAAAAGTCATTCCTAGAGCCATTCACCACAACCTCCCTCACAGGTTCTTGACCAACATCATCTACCACAGCCTCTTCCACCACATCTTCTTCCACCACAGCCTCTTCCACCACAACTTCATCAAGCACAACCTCTTCCACAACTTCATCAACCACAGCCTCTTCCACCACTTCATCAACCACAGCCTCTTCCACCACAACTTCATCAACCACAACCTCTTCCACCACAGCTGCTTCAACACCAACATTTCCAATTCTAACTCCATGGCCAGACAGTAACTGATCATCATCATGATCAATGACCACATCAAACTCAAGCATTGGTGCTGGCGGCACAATAGTGAGTGGTTCAAACTCAGGGTGCTCAAAGTAAATGTAAAGATCCCCCTCAGTAAACTTGGCCAGTGAGATCATGTTAATAACAGAACCATCTCCATCAACCTTCTTCAAGT
Source organism: Lotus japonicus (assembly GCF_012489685.1). Classification (NCBI taxonomy): domain Eukaryota; kingdom Viridiplantae; phylum Streptophyta; class Magnoliopsida; order Fabales; family Fabaceae; genus Lotus; species Lotus japonicus. The sequence continues at coordinate 35,036,955 of NC_080043.1, read as the reverse complement.
TAAGATCCTCTCCACCAGCCTTCCACCATATATTCTTGAAGCTCTCATAACCATGCTCTCTTCCCATTGCTTCAACAAGGAATGTATTCAAAGTGTCACCATCGATTTCCTCCCAAACACAAACTTCACCATTGACATATTCCCAATCTCCAGATTCCTTGTCTACTATGAGTTGTCCACCATGGTGCAAAAGCAAATTCACCCTGGAAGCCATCTGCATTAAACCACAAGATTATTTTAGGACACTCACTCAAAATTTAGGGATTTAAACACTACAACATAATCGACCAAGTAGAAAGGACATATGACATTTTAACACAACAAAGATATCAACTTTCATCTCACAACCATGTTAACCGACAAAAAACCCAAAAATTTTCGAGTAAAAGCTTAACTTAACATGGAATCTTTTCTTCGAAAACCCTAAACAAGCTTCACAACTACTTCAATCAACCAACAACAAGCTCAAATCATGAAACCTAACCGTAAATTTCAAAACATGCAGATGAAAGGAACGGAATTTACATACATGAAAGCAAGGGAACAAAACCACTCCGCCACAAGCTTTCCAACGTCGATCACAGCTCCGGTTAACTTCGATTCACAGAGCCGTTGCAATGGAGGAGAAACCTAGGGTTCTTCAGCCGTTCTTCACTCTCCTCTCTCTGTGTTTTTGGTTGCTTATCTCATGGGTAATAGATGAAGAAATGCTTGGTTTCCATAAGAAGCTGGCAGGGACTTATTTTCCCGACTTCTGCATCCATTAGAGGGTCGACACCTCTCCAGGGACTTATTTGACAGTGAAGTTTTGGAGGGAATATGAATAAGGAGCCAACTAGGACGTCTACGTGTAAAAAAACGTGACATGTGGTGTTTTCCGTCTGAGGGACTAACGGAAAATTGGTCCAAGGACTAACTTGACCGACGGCAACACATACAGGGATGAAAAAAGACCATTTTCAACAGCTGAGGACCACTTCATCATAAGTGAACACATTCAAGGACCAGAATGACTGTTTACTCTATAAAAATTCTTCTCTCGTGTTTTCTCATATTAATATTTTGTGTCCATTTATTTACAGAAAGAAAAATAAATGTAATGTTTCATTTGACATTGTCATGTGAGAATTAATTATTCTAATATGTAGCATACAAACTTGGCAAAGTTAATAATCTTTATTAACTAGAAAATTTAAATGAAATGTCACAATCTGAGCCAGCCCAGGTGGTTGGAATTATTGAGGGGGAGAGAAAGATTAATGGAGCTTTCAAACACACACAACCAAGCTGCAATTGCCAAGGTTTTGACAAATACGTAACCATCCCCTTCTATATTTTAAGGATTTTAGTGACAAAGAAAGAATCACTAAACAAGAGTCTACCCCCTTTTTTTCCCTTTCCAGCTCTTTTCATCTACTTGGGTTGTACTTTTCCTTGGCATGTAATCTTTGGTTCCAATTATTTGCTCCAAAGGATTTAAATAAGCACCAAGATCTACTTTAGCATGGTCATTTTCACTAATTATTGACGGCACAGTTTCAATGTTTTTTAATTTTTTAATCAATAATAAACATCATTCATGTTGCTTTCAAAGGGTCCAAGTTTTCAACCACTAAGCTTAGGAAAAGACTTTGTGAGGGGTTTCGTTGTATCATATATTCAATAGATGGAACTTGGAAGCAACATTGGCATATTTTGGGAACTGGGGATATCTATTGCTCTGGTCAAAATAGAAAAGCTATTTCAAATGCAAAAGATCTCTAAATAATTGAGTGAAAACTCTATTAAAATTAGGTTAGTTTTAACTCAAACCAAAAGTTAATTTAGAATATGGATTGTTCTACTTAGAGCATCTCCAATGTTAGTTCTTAATTCTTAGTTCTTAGCATTATTAATGTGGGCCCGTATTGTCACATGTGCTTAAGCAACTCTGAAACAATTTTGCTCCAATCATGAGTTCTTAGTTCTTACCACTATTTATTTGGTCTCTTCAACCACATTATTTATACTTTTTATTTTCATAAAGTAATAAAACAAAACTCATAAAGTAATAAAGTAATTTGGATGTGAGAGAAAAAATAATTTTTTATGCTAAGAACTCAAAAAGTAAAACTCCTTATATAAGAACTGAGTTCTTATTTTTAAGAACTAAGAACTCCATGTCAGCACCTCCAATGGTTAAGAACTCGGTTCTTAGTTCTTAACTCAAAAATAAGAACTAAGAACCTTGCATTGGAGATGCTCTTATAGAATATCTAGCTAGAGCGTGAAGTTTGTATGACGGGATATACGCTAGTGATATATTAATGAGTGGTTATAATAAACAGATATGCTTTGTTATCATTGATCAATGAAGTACAATTTTTAATATATTTTGATAAGCGCATAATTGATGCAATTCATGTGTGATTTTTTAAGCTTCATTATATTTATTTTGTGTTTAATTGTTCCAAAGTTGTTATTCAGACTCTTCACACATCTATTTGAACCCCCCTTCAAAGTATAAAAATACCCAAATGGCCTTAGTGAAAAAAATATAAAAAATTTCCAGCTCCATCCTCACATTGTTTCTCCTCTCTCCTTTCCTCTTTCCTCTTTTCTCTTTATTCCCTCACCGCCGCCGCCGCCACCACAACCACAACCTCCATCTTCTCATCTCTCATCTTTCCTCCGTCCCTGTCGTCGTCGTTGTTACTATCGTTTTTAATTTTTTTTTCTTTAACTAAACACACTTTAGAGGTGCGTCACTCAAAAGTAGGATACGGCGACACGTATAGTATCCTATTTTTTTTCTTGGATGCTGATGTTTTGGCTTCAATGCCTATTTGATTCTATTAATGAATTTGCCATGTTCAAAAAAGTTTAAGACCTTGTTTCACTGTTGGTGCTCTCCCCTATTAATGGACTTGTCTATTCAGCTGGGATTCAGGCTGGTGCAATTTGAGACTGATTGTTTACTCTTACAACAGGCTTGGAAAAGAGCTTCTAGAAACTGTTATTTATTTTCAGTTATAAGGGATTGTCATAAGTTAGTGGTGTTTTTTGATCATGTTGATCTTAGACCTTGTTTCAATGTTGGTGCTCTCCCCTACAGTTGCGGAAGCTCTTAGTTTGTGGTGGGGGATGGACTTGTCTATTCAGCTGAGATTCAGGCGGGTGCACTTTGAGACTGATTGTTTGCTCTTACAACAGGCTTGGAAAAAAGCTTCTGGAAACTCTTATTTATTTTTAGTTATTAGGGATTGTCATAAGTTAGTGGTGTTTTTTGATCATGTTCATCTTACTTTTGTGCGTAGGGAAGGTAACTCTTGTGCTGACTACCTTGCTAGGAACGCCTCTTCTTTCCCACACTCTATTTGGATTGAGGAGGGGCCTCCGGGGTTGTCTAGTCTTTTGAGGGCTGATGTACTGGCATCTATGCCGAACTCGTTTTGATTTAATATCATTTGGTTGTTGATTTAAAAAAAAAAAAAGACCTTGTTTCACTGTTTTAATGATTCTTGTTTTGTAAGTAGATTAAGATTTGTTCACTCTTGATTTGAATGTTTCATTTAAATTCATGCCTCTTATATTGGCTTTGAATATATTTCCGCACTGAATGATAATCTAATAGATTTGAGTACAACTCCCTCAAGAAGGTTCAGGTTCTTACAAACAACCTCTGTCAATATCAAAAGTCAAATTCCACCACAACAAAGATAGACAAAAAAAAATACTCTAATTTTTATTCCTCTTATTGACTACCACCCTGTCAAATAATATGAATTGCTTCTTGAATTGATTTAGATTTAGAGGCTTCTCAAATTTGATTAAATGGAAAAGACGTATGACTGAATTCATTCCTGAATTTATTGAATGGGAGTGGCGCATCCGCGCATGATTGAATTCATTCCCTAGCTTGAAAGGGTTAAATCTTTAATGGCACTTGCTCACTAGCCTTCTTGACACTTTGAAGTTCGCTTATTTTTTTTACTCTTGAATAAATCAAAATTTGGCTGCTTATACTAATAGAGAATCCGGTAGGAGTTGATATGAGTTGGGTTGGGGAGGTCCAGGGATCGATCGATTCCTGAAGTAAAACTTTACCAAAAAAACTCATTGAATAAATTGAATTAAAATTATTTTATGGTATAGGGCAGTCTTTCTTTTTAACAAGGTATAGGATGGTCTCTTGCAATTAATTGACCTTCCACTTTTTTTTATTAATTTTTATTCTGCTTTTCAAGTTTGTGTTTGATATAAAACAACCAACCAAACCCTTCAATTTACTTGCTTTCATTTGCAATCATTCGATTTAGCATTGGTGCAAGGTTTTTTTTTTATTATTTGCAAGGATTTACCTTATACTAGTGTTTTTTTTCCTGTGCGTTGCACGAGAAATATGTCTATTGTATTTGATACATCAATTAATCATGAATGGGATTATGCGAGTTCGTTTAAATCTTAGATGATTATGAAAAATCTTTTAAAATTCGGTTTCAAAATTTTTTTTGGAATCAGGAAACACGTGTCAACAGAAGAGAAACTATCTAATTCTTTTATAATATATATTGATATATATGGGAGGAAATGTCTGATACAGTATCTTAGATAATTAGGGAAAACCTTTTAAAATTATAATGGATTATAATCTCAGCACTACCTATTTTATTTTTATATTGTAGACAATGATAAAGAATAAAATGAGAAATCAAGGGATCCCTGTAAATATGCAGTAAATTAAACTTGAGACTTTTCCTAATTTAAAAAGATAATGAAAACGGTTTCAATATATATTTTGGAAATAAATTTAGTAAGGAGTAATTTAGGTTTATCTTAGATAATTATGACAAATCTTTTAAAATTTGGTTTCAAGATAAAATAACGCAACAGAAGAGCTATCTAACAAATTGACATGTGGAATTTGTTATCTAACAAATTGACATGTGGAATTTTTCTTATGAGATTGAACCAAGAGTTGTCACCTAACCAAATCAGTCTTATAGAAGTTCTTCTGATCATATTTCTAGTATGATACTTTAACAAATTTAACTATGCACATATAAGTTTTGATTCTCATCTACTTTTTCTTTTATCTCATTTCATTTTTTTTCTATTGTACTTGTTAGGAAATAACACAGCTGAAGAAGTAAAATAAACCAGGAGCGCAATCAACAACACAAGAATATAACGTGGAAACTCCAAAACCGGAGAAAAAACCACGGCCGTTGTCAAAACCGACAACCAGAGAATAAACACTATGTGAAAATTGTTACAACACATAGACTTCACTCTCAACCACCCCATAACCCCAGTACACCCACACTCTCCAAAGTAAATATTTGAACTACATCGTCTCACAATACTCTAAAACAAGAGCATAAGAGAAAAAGAAAACACAAATATAAACTTAAAGTGTTTTCATGTGCTACATCTTTGGTGTTTTGGTGTGTTGAAAGAAGGAGCTTAAGATCCCTATATATAGTCTTTGACCCTCCCACCCGTCACTAATCTAAGCGATGTGGGACTTCTCCAAGATGCATAACTTAATCTTTTTTTCTCCTTCATTAGCAATGTGGGACTTACATTGCAATCAACCCCAACAGTACCATCTATCATATTTTTTTTATTCTATTTCTATATATCTTTCTCATACAGGTGTGGATAGAATGAGGGTAAAGAAAACATTTTCCATGCTGATGATATCTGTACTTCATAATCCCTCAATCATAGAGGGCATAATCTAAAATTCTCAAGATAATCATGCAATCAAGGATACTGACATCTTGCTCAAATTGGTTGATGGAATTATATTGGATAAATATGCAACAATCATTTTATGATTTTGGCTTTTGTTGGCATACGTGTATATATGCTATGTACCACAAATAGGTATACGTGTGTGCCCAGCATTGTTGTGGGACTTGCTAGATAACCTCAATCTTTGGAATTTTGGCAGTTTTATGAAATATCACTAAAAGACAGATAGAAATTCATAATTTTATCTGTTGCTGTTGCTGATCTCTCTTAGCCCCCACCCAAAACAAAATATAGTGAAAATTAAAAAACAGAACATTATTCACGAGTTCGAATATTTAAAAACTTATGTTCTCTGTAATTTACATGGTAAATTCTAGAAGAAAATCTAAATTTCTGGATCTCTTAATTGGAATCTTGACTCTAGCATTTGTTTGTCTTTCTCTGACATTATCATATTAATTTCGTGGCATCTTCTTGGGTGATTAATATTCCATTTGATCTATTTTTATGCAGAAATTGCAAAGTTCTAGCAGAAAGTTATATATATAATTTAAGCTGGTTACGTTTTTTGTTTTACGTTTTTTCTAAATTTATGCAAAAACAAAATTGTTAAAGTATGTGAACACTAATTTCAAACATATAATAATCTGGACTTGTTGGCACTGAAAAATTATATATTTCATAAATTGCTATAAATCTCAAAAAAGTATTTTAGCTAATTTATGAGTAGCTTGAAACTGGATAAAACAGCCAAGTAAAGAAAAGTATTACACCTGGATGGATGAGATTAGTGGACAAATAGAAAAAGGCATAGGTATGAGGAGCCTGGATCCTCTCAAGTGTAAAAAACCGTGAGAGTGTCAAGTTTTACCATCTCACCATTAACTTTTGTGTAGATAATAAATGAAAAATAAAATAAAATAAAATTAATGGTGAGATGTGGTATGGAGCTAGGTATGAGAGCAAAAATGTTTTTAAGTATAAAATCTGAATCTAGGATTAATCCGACATTCTTTTTTTTCTCCAAAAAATCATTTGAAATTTCATAGATTTGAATCTGAAATTCGAAGAGTGAAAAACCCAAAAAATGGAAAAAATATATTATCTTGAATGTTGAAATAATTGAAAATCTTAGTATCTTCCCTTTTTTTTCTTAAAAAAAGTGCTAGCTCCTTAGATTTGAGATGTCTGAAGTCAATGACTTATTTGGAATGACAATATATCATCAAGATATTAATTATTTTTATGAATTAGGATGAGATAAAATAATAAATACCCTGATCATATTGAAACTGGAATGAGGGTTTCTTTCTAACCAACTAGACAGCTAGTAGACATATTCCTAACATCCTTCAAGGAAAATATTACAGATTGTTATGTCTTGAATAACTTAGTAATATTCAAGGACATTTCCAACTGTGAAGTGTTAAAGAATAAATTCAAATAATTAAACTTAGGAAGCCCCACATTGACTCAGTATACTTCCAAGAAGGATCAAAAAGAGTTTAAAAACTAAAAACACATCATGTAGCCTCAGGAATCGTGATCATTGCCACGCATACAGGGCTTAAAAAATGTTACCAACTGTATATATATAGTAACAAAAAAATGTACCATGGTGATTCTCTGTTTAATAAAAAAATTGGGCATGTCATGCTGTTAATTTCTGTTTATTTCGGTACATGTACATCTTGTACTTGAAAAGCTACAAAAAGATCATGCATATAATCAATAGCCGAAACATTATATCTTTTGTCCTCTTATACAAAGGACATTAAAAGTGGAGCTCTTCTTAGCTGTAAGGTGGATTGTAAGAGCACTTACATGCACCAAGTGTCCATAGTGAATCATCATGATTTGTGTATTCAGTACGTACTATGCTTTCTTTAGACCAAAATATCTTTGCTGAACTGTTTTTTGGGTCTTACATTGCTGTACTGAATTCATTGTTGAAGGTAAAAGCCATTGCCACTCTACATAATTCTAACAAAATCCATAGCCCCTAATTTCCAAATTTGTAAGGGTAGTGCTCAATTCATGTTACCTTGAGCTGTATACGACTTGGTTTCATGAGCGCACTTTAGTGGATATCAGGTTTGTAGATCATACACGTTACAAGATAGCTTTAATAGAAAAACATGAATTTAGCATATGTGAAAAAAACTTCTTGCCTTTGTTGAATATTTGAATAGATTTTTAAGTTAATTAATCTCAACTGGAATCCAATCAATCCTATTTATAAGCAAAGTGCTCAATTATTCCCATGTTACATTGAGCGGTATACGACATAGTTTTACGAGCACACTTTAGTGGATATTAAGTTTGCATATCATACACGTTAAATTTAAATGTTAATTCAATACTTGAATTAAATGAATAAGAGAAAAAAAATTTATTTTTTTATGCTAAGAACTCAATTTTATTTTTTTATGCTAAGAACTCAATTATGGTGTTAGAAAAATACTACAAAACCATTCATGTGAAAAAAACTTCTTGCTCTCGTTGATTTGAATGAACTTTTAAGTTGATCTCAATTAGAAACAAATCAAACCATATTTGTAAGAGAGGTGCTCAATTTAGTTCATGTTACACTGAGCCTTATAAAACATGGTTTGTCAATATACTTTAGTAGATATTAGGTTTGCTGATCATATATATATATATATATATAAGACGTGAAAATAAGCTTCTTGCTTGTGTCGATTTGAATGGACATTTAAATTAATTTCAATTGGAATCCAATCACACATTATTCGTAAGGAAAGCATTTAATCATGTCCATGTTACATTGAGTAGTGTAGAACTTGGTTTTTTCAGCACCCTTTAGTGTGTATATTATAGGTTTATAGTTCATTCAAGTTACAAGACAACTTCAACAAAAAATAATTTAAAACATATGTGAAAGTAACTTCTTGCTTCTGTAGTTCTGTTGATGTGAATGTGCTTTAATAATCACCAACTTGAATACAAACACACTTTTATTCGCCCTACAACACAATTTTTAGCCAAGTAAGAGTCCTACACGCAAAAGGGTAATTATATGAAGAATTAAAAATATTATTCTAGTTTAATTTAAGACTGTTGTTCCTACTTCTGAACACAGGTGGCTTCCAGTTGTTTTGATAGAGAAGTTACTTCTATCTATATAGGAGTAGGGCCGCAATATTGAAAGATCCAAGAGGTTGAAAATTGACCATGTGTCTTGTGATGGTGCTGCTGCAGCAAAATTGTGGACAGAAGAAGTGGAGAAGGTGCAGCAAGTATTGGCTTTGCATTCTCTTTCCTTACTTTATTGCGTGCACTTGCTTCACAATGGATAAAGAAACCTTAAAGCACTTGTACCCTACAAAAGTAAATATTGGAAACAACCATAATGATACCAATAATTATTTGTCCACACCTCTAAATGAGGTGAATGAGATGGAAAGAGGTGGAGGAGAAGAGAGATATGATGAAAAGAAAAAGTAAGAGAAAAAAAAAATATAAAATGTGATAGATAATAAGAGGAGAGAGATATAAATAAACATAGGTGAAAATAAAGTGTATAAATAAGGAGGTGTGTATATATCATTACTGGTAATGATACACAAACTATATTATAATAGTAGTAGACACCTCGTGACGAATGAATTTGGGGTGGTTTTCAACTATCACAACTCGAAACATTCTAAAATAAATTAACTAAAACACATTTCTGGTGGACTAGAATTTTGGCGGTCTAAAATCGCAAAAAATGTGTAGTATATGTGGCTACTGTTGGATGGGCTACCAATCATTTTCCTATTGGAAGTATTAAAGGTTTATTTCATCTCCCATTGTCTTGTAGTTGTTATGAGAAGTTAAAGAAATATCATTTTCTTCCTTTAAGTCCATGTGAATGACTTCTAAAACTGATTATTTTTTTCTTAATTATGATAACTTTTTTTTAAAAAAAAACTTCTAGGCAATTAATGGTAAAAACAAGTCTCACAGTGAGGTTTATAAAAACATCTCCGTGAAGTCTCATATTGCATATGTGTTTGGTCCTAAGAATCAGACGAGATCTCATCACAGAGCTGATGATGGTGTTTGGTAGTGAGTGTCCAAGAGATGAAAGTGGTGCTAATGGTTCCATGACGAGAGAGTACCTGTACAAGATACTCTGATGCTCAAGTTAGTATAAGTGTTTGGGAGAAAACTTTTAAGTCTCAATAGAACACTAAGTGTAAATGCTTGAATTAATAGCATCCTTGGTTACTTGCTTCCCGCTCGGTGGACTATATCCCTTTCAAGTTACTTATTTCTTGTCTCCTTCGAGACGAGCAAGATTGTATCTCTTACATTTCACTTGCTCTTCGCTCGGTGGACTGTATTCTTTCAAGTTACTTATGTTTGGTCTTTCGAGATGAGCAAGATTGTATCTCTAAATAGTTACTTGCTTCCCGCTCAATGGGTTGTATCTTTCAGGTTACTTATGTCTGGTCCTCTTCGAGATGAATAGACTGTATTCCTTAAATGGATTACTCATTACGTCCATTCTGCTTGAAAGTCCAATCAACATACACAACGGTAAAAGAGAAAATAGAATCATTCTCGAATTCCTATAAGCTTTATCAAATTTATGAAGGTGCGAAAAACACTAGAAAGGGGGGTTTGAATAGAGTTTTTGAATCTCGGGTATACTTTTAAGCTTTTTCAAAACTCAAAGATAAAAACTAAGTGCTGAATAATAGGAAGTAAAGCACACGAGTATTTTATCCTGGTTCACTTGAGATAAAAGCTCAAGCTAATCCAGTCCACCTGTGAAGGTGATTTCTTCCTTCTTCTGATGAAGGCAATCCACTAAAATCAATGAGTGTTACAACTGCACTTTGCAACCTGCTAAGTGACTAACAATACACTGATTTTCTCACTAGTATCCTCTTAAGAAGCTGATCTACCGATCCTCTTAAGACTAGCTAAATACTGAATCAGCCTTGATTCAGTCCTCTCAAGATCCTACCAACCTTGGTCTCTTGATGAACTTTACAATATGACGTAAAAGGTTTCGGGTTTACAAAGAGTGCTTCTAACAAGCGAATAGTAAACTCAGAAGTTTAAGAACAGTGAAGAAATAATGCTAAGAGAATGGTTCGTATATGTTGAATATTTTCAGCAAAGTTTCTTGGCTTCTTTCTTCAGCCTTTATATACTCCAAGACTTGTGATGTAGCCGTTGCTAGGGTTTTATCCGTTGGATTGGCAATTCTGTAATATCAGACTGCTAGGCTGTACAAGGTAGGTGGCGGACAGACTGAGATTTGTACGACGTTGTACTGTGATAATGACCTGTCTTTTCACCAGTTGACTTGAGATGAAGGAGCTTCAGATGAACGTTGATGAAGCTTCTGATCATCGTCAGATTGGAGCTTGGATTCCTCTGACCGTGCAACTTCTGCTTCTGAACAAGTTCCTCAGAACTTCTGATCGTCAGAGCTAGAATAGCTTGGGTCTTCAGAACCAACTTCTTGTAAGTCTTCAGAACTTGAGTCTTCTGCATCTGGACCGTTCCACTGGAACATCTGGCCTTCAGAACTTCTGACTTGAGTTCTTCAGATCTTCTTGAGAGCTTCCATCTTCAGAGCTTCTGAAGCTTTTGCCACTGTTCAGAACGAACATGGTAGGATGAAGAGCTCTCTTTTTAGTAACCCTTGGTTCTTCTTCTTCTGAACGAATAAGCTTGGGTCAGATTCAGAACCTGTTTGTCACAACTTAAAAAGACAAACGTTAGGGTACCACAATTGTTCATCATCACAAACCTTAATTGTAATCATCAAAACATAGAGATGCAACCACTGATCAAACCTTGATCTTACAATCTCCCCCTTTTTGATGATGACAAAACAAGTATTTTGATGAACAATTTTTACACAATAAACTGAATACACAAGAGAGAAAAGATCAGAGATTAAACTTATCCTTGTGTAACAGTTTGCTATGCTCTTTCTGAATCAAGGGCAGCACCTGATTCTGAGCTAGGGTCTCCCCCTGACTCCCCCTGAATCTATGACTTGATGAATTGGTGAATAGTTTAGATTCGGAGTCTGGTTATGTGATCAGATTTTACGCTTGAATAGATGTATACTCATCAGAAGTGATGGTTCAGAACTTAGCATATCTCACATAATGACATAGAGTCTTGTTCAGATATAATTGGAATAAAGCGTTAGAAGCAAGATTAGTTCAAAATGTATTCCTTATCTGAGACGCTTGACAATATCTATGTGCTATAAGTATTGATACTTGTTCTCCTCTACTGGTTTTATGTAATATAAAAATTTATCAAAACCAATTTATGTACTCCCCCTTTTTGTCATAATCAAAAAGAGTGAAAAACACAGACAACAATAACAATAACAGGAAATGATGCAACTAAATATGTTATTATTACTGAACGGAGAAGAAGTACAAGGGAGAGAGAGGAATGAAGAAGACTAATCCTAGATAAATAGGAACGCTCGAGAATTCTTCATGGAGAGAAGGTGAAGGTGGAGGGGACGAATGTCCTGATCAATTGAGGCTAACTGAGCTGCTAGCTCCTCCTTCAACGCCACATTCTCCTGGACCGCCTCTGGATCCGCTACATCGTTATCTGCTTCATATTCCAGAAGCATGCAAATGCCCTGGAATTGATCTTCAACGTCCTTCCGACGATTGGTCAGAAGGAGGAGGTCAGTCAGAACTTCTTGAAGGTTCTGAAGACAGAGAGTCTGATGAGAGGTGAGCCAACAGGTCAGAAGATGCTCAATCTTCTCAATAGCTTGAGAGATCTCAGAAGAGGAAAGATTAACACTCCATGGAAAGACTTGGTCAAATACCAAAGTCTTGAGTTCAGAAATCAAATCGACAGAAGTCATTCTTGAACAAGGAGTAATGAAACAGAATGATGAGGGAGTGAATTGCTTTGTGATGAAGAGGAAGGATGGCGAAGATTATAAGGAGAAAAGGTAACAGAAAAACATGCAGAAAACTTATCAAATCATAAAGGCATGTAAGTTACTAAATGCACGGTGCATTGAATCAGATAAGAAATAATTAAACATAGTCAGCATAAAATAAATGCGGTCATAACAATTAAATGTATGCATGATAGAGATGAGGAATCATGGCTTGGAAGAGGAGGGAAGGTTTTCCATTAGATACTTCATGATGGCCTCCATTTTGCTTGATGATTCTGCAATCTGCTTGCTTTGCTCAGTCTGAACTTGTCCTTGTTGCTCAACCATCTGAAACAATCGCTGCTGATCATCTTGAATCCTGTCGATCCGGGCAGCTAAAACGGCAACTTCTGGAGCTGGAGCAGAGGGAGGAACATCTGATGCTTGTGGATGAGTGGCAGCTTCAGCTTCTGAAGTTATAACAGTATCAACGTGAATCGGCCCTTGTTTCAGAACCTCATCAGCATCTGCATCTTCCAGAATAACTATACCATCTGTGCTTTCTTCTTCTTCCTCTGCTGAAACCATCTCAACATCCTCTGAGGTACATTCAGAGACAACACATGATCTTTCAGCCATAGCTCGTCTCAGAGGCTCACACACCTTGTGCAGCACTCTCTGCCTCTGCTCATAGGCCCTCTCAGATGCATCATGAACTCTGAGTCTTTTCTCCCTGCTAAGCTGCTTCTGAAGTTCATAACCTTTGCCTTCTGACCAACTCTCAAATGCAGACCATAGACTATCAACAAGAGAAGCATCAAACTGATTATCAGTTACCTGATACAGCCAGTTCACCCTTCTGATTGCTTCTGCAGAAAACTCCTGAATGAGTTGAGGAAGACTCTGAGGGAGGAAAGAGGTGGCCAGGGTCAGAACAGGCTGAGGAGTTCTGGCAGCATTGGAGCTCGAAGCATTTGATTCTTCGATGTGTTCAGTAGGAATGGAATCAATCTCATGATCCTTCTCGACGCCTGAGTGATCTGATTCATCCATATGCTCAGCTTCAGAGATAGTATCTGGCCTTTGCCTTGAGGTGACAGTCTTCTCAGGTGAAGTGAAACTCAGATCCTGTGAGTTGACTGCTGAGTAATTGGACAAGGATACATAGGAGGTCTCAGCAGCGTCTGGAATCCGATCTTCAAAATTGGAAGCAATTTGTTGAAGAGGCTTCACATTGAAAGGCGGCTCAAGGATTTGGACATCATCATCTTCCTTCTCTTTCTCAGCAGGGATCTCACCAGTCTGGGTTATGAGAAAGGTGTGTGGAGTAGATGCTGGCTTGGAAGTGAATTGCTGAACTAAGGTCTTTAGAGTTGCCTCACTTTGAATAATGCCTTGAATGAAGGAATTTAAGGGAGGTACTGGTTCAGTTGGGATGGATGTGGAAGAGGTGTAAATTGGAATGGAAGGAATGTCTGTGGTAGCTGTTTGGATGGTTGAAATAGGAGCTTGAGGTTCAGCTTGTGTGTGAGTTTGTGTTTCAGGTTGAGTGGGTGCTGTTTGGGTTAAGGTGGGCATGGAAGTAGATATAGGCAGGGGTTGTTCAGGTACAACTACTAAAGCAGAATCAGAATTAATGCTTTCAGTAATTACCTTAGCATGGCTTCTGATAGGTGAGGTTCTGGTGAGTTGGACAGCCCTTGCTGGATCAGAAGTTCTTTTAGATCTTCTTTCACGTTGTACTTCTGAAGCAGATTCAGAAGCTTGTTCTGCAACTGTCTCTTTCTGCTGAAGGGGACCTTTCAGAGGCAGCTTTCTTCTTCTTACCAAGTATACCTCATCAGAATCTGTGGATTCTTCAGCCTCTGAGGAGTCTCTTATACCCTGAATTACATTCTGGATGATCTCATGGTCATCCTGCTCATCTTCCTCTTCCTCAAGAATGATTTTGCGTCTCTTAGCCAGAGGCCTGTCTTCATCTTCAGTTTCCTCACTTGAGAAGTCTTCCCATGTGTCTTCTGAGCTTTCAGAATCAGACATTTGTTGTTGTTGAGTTGAGGTTCTCTTCAGAGACCTTTCAGAAGATGCTTCCTTGATGATCACGGTCTTGGAAGCAGCCTTCTTCTTTGCATGTTCCTCTATCAGAATCCCTTTGCCCTTAGGATCTGAGGGCTTGCTGCTTGTTGCTCTTCTGGATTTCCTGGTAGTCAGCTTAGGAGGACTTTCAGGAAGGGTGTTAACGAATTCTGTAAGGGTGATAGGATCTCCTTGTCTTCTGAGCATCCTTACATATTCCAGAATGCATGCTGGATTGTCCTTCTTGGACCAAATAGGAAAGTCATCAATGGGGTAATTCCTCTGACGAACTTCATCAGAAGTGTCTTCTTTGGGAGCTACTTTGATCTTCTCAATGATCTGCATTTTCTTTAACTTTGTGCCATTGAAGGTATCACCAACTATCGTGGCCAGATCTTCGTGAAGTTCAAGATCTGATAGAGTCTTAACAAGCTTGTTTTGGACGAAGATGTCTGACAGTAGCCTTCCATACGGAATGTAGGAGATGAATCTCTTGTTCTCACAACCAGTTGTGGTCCTTGATTTCTCAACACACTCCTTCAGATAATTGAAAAGAAGGAATGGCAGACATATAAGCTCACCAGTTGAAATGTAGTACATGATTACCTTCTGAGTTGCATTCAGGTAATCAGTTCCTCCAGTTCTAGGGTGAATGCAGTGCATGAAGATCTTTTGCCAAATCTTCATCTCAGACTTCAAGTCCTTAAAGCTGTACTTGGTTTTCTCGTAAGACCAGTTATCATAGAGCGCCTTGTTGACAACGGTCCTCATTCCAGCAACATTTGCTTCAACATTCTTGATCCTTTTTCCCTCCTGGAACTTCATACCCAGCAGCTTTGCAATAGATTCTTCAGAGATCACAATTTTCTTGCCCAGTACATGGGAGACGACATAGTAGTCATTGCACACTGCATTTTTCCAGAACTCGACAACCAATTTGTGATAGATTGGACCAACGAGCCTGTTGAAGTACCCAGACCATCCTTGCAACTCGACTTGGTTCCTGATATCAAACCCTTGTTGAGCAAGATTATCAAAATCAACTCTTGCTTCGCAGCACACATTCAGTTCTTCCACTTTCTTTGCACAGGTGACTACATTTTGTGCATTCAGAATCTTCTGAGCTTCCTCGAATCTTTGCTTCTCCTGATCTTTGGCAGTTTGTGTGGTAGCAGCAGAAACATTCGCCTTAGGTTTCCTTGATTTACCCATGATTCTTAGAGGATGAGGTTTTAGGGTTCAGAGAAAGGGGAAATGTTGGAGGGAGAAGTATGAATGAATGCAATGCACACGGGAGTTTCAAAACCGTAAGTGTAAGTGAGTGGGAGATCGTGTGTGATAGTGTATATTGTGGGTTTAATGGTAACCGTTGACAGTATTTCTAAGAAATTAAAGGCAAAATCAACGGTTATAAAGTATATAGTCTGAAAATAGCATAGTAGAGGAGAGTAGACACCATCATTATAGCAGATATACCACGCGACTCAAGGAACTATGTCACAAATGAAGTGACACGTGTATTGTTGTCTACCACAGAAGTTTAACCAGTGGGTTAAGTGCTTCTGATCGAGTAACTTCTGAAGGAGGTAACATCTGATGACTTCAGAAGTACCAGGGTCAGAAGTTCTGAAGAAAACCTTACTCTGGACAAAAATCCATGTTCAGGTTTTCAAGAATAAATAAAAACCTATCTTCTGCCAAGGGCTTAGTAAAGATATCTGCCCACTGATGGTCAGTATCAACATACTCTAGTGATAGAGTGCCCTTCTGAACATGATCACGAATATAATGATATTTTACCTCTATATGCTTTGCTCTTGAGTGTAGAATGGGGTTCTTGCTGAGTGAGATAGCAGCTGTGTTGTCACAATAAATAGGAACCTTCTTCAGAGACAACCCATAATCTTCTAGATGATTCTTCATCCATATGGTTTGTGTACAGCATGTGGCAGCTGAGACATATTCTGCTTCAGCAGTTGATAGAGCAATTGTGTTCTGTCTTTTGCTTGACCACGTGACAAGATTTGATCCAAGGAAATGGCAGCTTCCAGAAGTGCTTTTTTCTTTCCACTCTATCTCCAGCAAAGTCAGCATCACAAAAACCTGAAAATGTATACTCTGATGTTTTTCTATACATCAAGCCAAGGTTAGTAGTTCCTTTTAGATATTTGAGGATCCTCTTAACAGTAGTTAAGTGAGTCTCTCTAGGATCTGATTGGAACCTAGCACATAGATGCACACTAAACAATATATCAGGTCTAGATGCAGTTAAGTAAAGAAGAGAGCCTATCATTCCACGATAGAGCTTCTGACAAACCTTAGAGGAAACTTCCTCTTTCTCAAGAATGCATGTTGGATGCATTGGAGTCTTTGAGATGTTGCAGTCACTCATGTTGAACTTCTTCAGAAGTTCCAGGGTGTACTTCTTCTGATGGATATAGGTGACTCCTGGTCGTTGATCTATTTGAATTCCCAGGAAGTATTTAAGTTCTCCCATCATGCTCATTTCAAATTCAGCCTGCATTAACTTAGAAAATTCCTTGCACAAGGAGGGATTAGCAGAACCAAAAATGATATCATCAACATAAATCTGAACTATAAGAATGTCATTCTTATAGGTTCTGCAGAAGAGAGTATTGTCACCTTTACCCCTTACAAATTCATTTTGTAGAAGAAAGGAACTGAGCCTTTCATACCACGCTCTGGGAGCTTGCTTCAATCCATAGAGTGACTTCTTGAGCTTGTAGACATGCTCTGGGTGTTTGTCATCTTCAAAGCCAGGAGGTTGCTTGACATACACTTCTTCTGAAATGTAGCCATTGAGGAAGACACTTTTGACGTCCATCTGGTGAAGAATGATGTTGTGATTTACTGAGAAGGAAATCAGTAGCCTTATAGCTTCAAGCCTTGCTACAGGAGAAAAGGTCTCAGTGTAATCAATTCCCTCTTGTTGACTGTAGCCTTGAGCTACCAGTCTTGCCTTATTTCTTGTTACTTCTCCTTTTTCATTCAGCTTGTTTCTGAATACCCACTTGGTTCCAATGACATGGAAACCTTTGGGTTTGGGCATTAAGGTCCATACATCATTCTTGGTGAACTGATCTAGCTCTTCTTGCATTGCTTGAATCCAGCCTTTGTCTTCAAGAGCTTCATCAACTGATTTTGGCTCAATGAGAGACACAAATCCCTTCAGACTCAGAAGAGTCTCTTCTGAAGGTTTGAGCATAGACCTGGTTCTGACGGGAGCATCTTTGTTGCCAATGATCAGTTCTTCTGGATGAGAAGCAACTATTCTTTTCTTCTTCTGAAGTGAATCGGAAGTTGTTGGAAAATCTTCAGATGCTTCTGTCTCTGGAGCAACATCCTCTGGGCTTTTCATTGGTTGATTTGCTTCTGAACAGTCAATGCTTAAATCTGCAAATCTTTCAAACAGCTTTGACTTTTCTGAGCCAAGCTTATCATCAAATCTAATCTGGATGGATTCCTCAACAGTTTGATGAATAATATTATAAATTCTAAAACCTTTAGATCTTTCAGAATAACCAAGAAAATAACATCTTAAAGCTTTAGAATCGAATTTACCCAATTGCTCCTTAGTGTTGAGCATGAAGCAAGTACTTCCGAATGGATGGAAGTAAGAGATATCAGGTTGTCTTCCTTTGCATAGCTCATACGGAGTTTTCTCCAGAATTGGTCTAATGGAGATTCTGTTCTGGATGTAGCAAGCAGTGTTGATTGCTTCTGCCCAGAAGTGCTTGGCCATACTTGATTCTTGCATCATGGTGCGAGCCATCTCCTGAAGAGTTCTATTCTTTCTCTCAACTACTCCATTTTGTTGAGGAGTGCGAGGACAAGAGAAGTTATGGGAGATTCCTTGAGAGTTGAATAAATCTTCAAAAGCTTTGTTCTCAAATTCTCCACCATGATCACTTCTGACAGTAATCACAGAAGATTGAAACTCCTTCTGAACTTGGGTAATGAAGTTAGTGAACACGGTATGTGTTTCATCTTTGTGCCTTAGGAACTTTACCCATGTCCACCTGCTATAGTCATCCACAATAACTAACCCATACTTCTTTCCTCCAATGGATTCAGTTTTCACTGGTCCAAAGAGATCAATGTGAAGTAGCTCAAGGGGCCTTGTTGTAGATACTACATTCTTTGCTTTAAAAGGCTTCTTGGTGAATTTTCCCTTCTGACAAGCTTCACACAGAGCCTCTGATGAGTACTTCAGACGAGGCAATCCTCTGACGAGATTTAGCTTGCTAAGTTGAGAGATTTTTCTGAGACTTGCATGTCCTAGGCGTCTGTGCCAGATCCATTGCTCATCATTAACTGACATGAGACACTTGACCTTCTGAGATAGTAGTTCAGAGGATCTGATCTTGTAAATATCATTTTTTCTCTTCCCAGAAAATAAAACGGATCCATCTGTTTGACTAACAGCTTTGCATCCAGTTTGATTGAAGATCACATCGTAACCTTTGTCAGCAATTTGGCTTATGGAGAGCAAGTTGTGAAATAATCCTTCCACCAGAAGTACATCATTGATAACTGGAGTTTTTCCATCTCCTATGGAACCTTTTCCAATAATTTTTCCCTTCTGGTTTCCTCCAAATCCAACGTCTCCTCCTGACTTAAGCGGTGTCAGTTTTTGGAATATAGACCTTGTGCCCGTCATGTGTCGCGAGCATCCACTGTCCAGGTACCATGACAGGTGTCTTAACTGAGCTGCATAAGATGTCTGCAACAGGAATAATTTTTGTTTTAGGTACCCATATCTTGGGTCCTTTCTTGTTAGTTTTCCCAGAAGTTCTTGGAACTTTGGGTGCAACAGGAGGATAATGCATAGGAACCTGAGTATAGTATCTAGACATGTCAAGTTTGAACTTTCCCTTTGGTTTCACCACCTTTGGTTTAACCTTCTCTGGAATGACCGTGCCAGCGGGAACGAAATGCTTATGCAATGGTTCGCGTTTGGGCTCAGATGACTTATCTTTCATGGATTGAAAGTAGCCAAGGCCACTGTTCCCATTTCTGCTCATGCCATAGATCATTGAAGCCATAAGACTTCTGTCTATGCCCTTTGCAAGGAACTTTTGAAACGCTTTCTCATATTTTGTCTCATACTTAACATCAGATGATGCAAGTTGATCTTCTAACACATCATTTTTAGCACGAAGAACAACATTGTCATTGACAAGAATATAGTTTTCATCCATGAGTTCAGAGACTGACTTCTCATGAACTTCTGAAGAACTGGTTTTAGCAGCATACTTCTTTTTAAGCTCTTTATGCTTATTTAGCAAAATATCATGTTTCTTCATTATTTCAGATAAAGCAGTTCTTAGCTCAGATAGAGAAAAGTCAGAGAATACCTCATCATCATTCTCAGAGTCTGAATCATCTTCTGAAGCTTCAGCATCTCTGCTAGTGGTAGCCATTAGAGCCTCCACAGCTTCATCTTCTTCTGACTCAGCTTCTTCTGAATCAGTTGCATCAAAGGTTATGAGGGCTTTCTTCTTGAAGACTTTTCTAGGTCTCTTGTCCTTCTTAAGCTTGGGACAGTCACTCTTGTAGTGCCCAGATTCCTTGCACTCGAAGCAAGTGACTTCCTTTCCAGATGATTTCTTCTGACCAGATGAAGATTCATATCTTCCTGAACTTCTCTTTGGTCCTTTTCCCTTGCTATGTCTGTTCTTCCAGAGTTTGCTTAGCCTCTTTGTGAAGAGAGACAACTCTTCATCATCAGACGCATCTGATAGCTCTTCAGATGAATTTTCTTCTTCTGCCTGATAGGCTTTTGCTTTGTCAGACTTTGACTTAAGAGCAATTGACTTGTCTTTCTTTTGAGGCTTGTCTCCTTTGAGTTCAATCTCATGGCTTCTGAGATGACTCACGAGCTCTTCTAACTTCAACGAGTTCAAATTCCTGGAGAGTTTTAGGGCAGTGACAAAAGCTCTTCACTCCTTAGGCAAACTTCTGATAATCTTCTTGACATGATCACCAGTAGAGTAGCCCTTGTTTAGCACTCTGATTCCAGCAATCAGAGTTTGAAACCTTGAGTACATCTCCTCAATGGTTTCACCAGATTCCATCTTAAACTGCTCATATTGTTGTATGAGAGCAAGAGCCTTGGTTTCCTTGACCTCTTCATTTCCTTCATGTGTCATGACCAAGGAGTCAAAAATGGATTTAGCAGTTTCTTTGTCAGAGATCTTCTCATACTCAATGTATGATATTGAGCTGAATAGCATGGACTTCGCCTTGTGATGATCCTTGAAACGCTTCTTCTGAGCGTCAGTCATTTCAGAACGGGGGATCTTCACTCCTGAAGCATCTACTGGATCAGTATAGCCTTCAATGACCATATCCCAGAGATCTGGGTCAGTGCCAAGGAAATAGCACTCTATTCTATCTTTCCAGTACTCAAACTTTTCACCATCAAAGATTGGTGCTCTGAGTTGATTGTTGTTGTTGTTGTTGTCAGCGGAAGTATTGGCTTGGGCCATGATTTGTTTTTCACACAAGGTTCTGGATCACTGAACATTGTTAGGTGTTAAAATCAGAACCGGAGCTCTGATGCCAATTGAAGGTGCGAAAAACACTAGAAAGGGGGGTTTGAATAGAGTTTTTGAATCTCGGGTATACTTTTAAGCTTTTTCAAAACTCAAAGATAAAAACTAAGTGTTGAATAATAGGAAGTAAAGCACACGAGTATTTTATCCTGGTTCACTTGAGATAAAAGCTCAAGCTAATCCAGTCCACCTGTGAAGGTGATTTCTTCCTTCTTCTGATGAAGGCAATCCACTAAAATCAATGAGTGTTACAACTGCACTTTGCAACCTGCTAAGTGACTAACAATACACTGATTTTCTCACTAGTATCCTCTTAAGAAGCTGATCTACCGATCCTCTTAAGACTAGCTAAATACTGAATCAGCCTTGATTCAGTCCTCTCAAGATCCGACCAACCTTGGTCTCTTGATGAACTTTACAATATGATGTAAAAGGTTTCGGGTTTACAAAGAGTGCTTCTAACAAGCGAATAGTAAACTCAGAAGTTTAAGAACAGTGAAGAAATAATGCTAAGAGAATGGTTCGTATATGTTGAATATTTTCAGCAAAGTTTCTTGGCTTTTTTCTTCTTTCTTCAGCCTTTATATACTCCAAGACTTGTGATGTAGCCGTTGCTAGGGTTTTATCCGTTGGAGTGGTAATTCTGTAATATCAGACTGCTAGGCTGTACAAGGTAGGTGGCGGACAGACTGAGATTTGTACGACGTTGTACTTGATAATGACCTGTCTTTTCACCAGTTGACTTGAGATGAAGGAGCTTCAGATGAACGTTGATGAAGCTTCTGATCATCGTCAGATTGGAGCTTGGATTCCTCTGACCGTGCAACTTCTGCTTCTGAACAAGTTCCTCAGAACTTCTGATCGTCAGAGCTAGAATAGCTTGGGTCTTCAGAACCAACTTCTTGTAAGTCTTCAGAACTTGAGTCTTCTGCATCTGGACCGTTCCACTGGAACATCTGGCCTTCAGAACTTCTGACTTGAGTTCTTCAGATCTTCTTGAGAGCTTCCATCTTCAGAGCTTCTGAAGCTTTTGCCACTGTTCGGAACGAACATGGTAGGATGAAGAGCTCTCTTTTTAGTAACCCTTGGTTCTTCTTCTTCTGAACGAATAGGCTTGGGTCAGATTCAGAACCTGTTTGTCACAACTTAAAAAGACAAACGTTAGGGTACCACAATTGTTCATCATCACAAACCTTAATTGTAATCATCAAAACATAGAGATGCAACCACTGATCAAACCTTGATCTTACAATTTAAACACAATCTAAAAATTAGTACATCCGAAGACATATTCACAGAAGTGTACTTCACATTGTTTGTTGAAGAGAAGAGGGTTGAATTCACTTCTTTTTTGAATGGAAACTTTGACTTGCTCAGAGTTTCTTGCTCAGTAGAGGATCCTTTGATTTAATCTTCTTTCAGACCATTTTGTTCTGCGCTAGGGATTTGTCTTATGCTTTTTTACGTTTTCCTTTCTTCTCAATATACTATACCATTATGGGTCAAGATTGTTGTTCCTTTGTTTGGTTGTCTATATTTTAGCTAACATGATATGTGGGACAAGATGTTGTAATATCTTGTTGTGACATTTTTCCCTGAGAATGTATTGTGTACTTGGCTGATTTAATTGTGAAGCTTTGGATTGTTTACATGTTAACCATGTTAGGGTTTATTCAAGAAGCATATATGCGCCGTCAAAGAATATACGAAGTGTAATCAAATTCGGTGGAAGTTTTTATCTGCAACTTCAAAACACGGTGTGAAGATTTTGTGCAGATTTGTTGCTGTCTTTAGTGAAACAAGACTTCCTGATTTATGTATGGCCTCTGTGTGCTTTCAAGCCCGTCAAAGATAAGGCCTGAAAGTGCTACTTATGAAGACCCAAGACCTAATTTCTAGGGGTGCTTCGTATGTGTTATTAGGGTTTATACTGAGTTCATATTGTGTGTTCTCTCAGCAGCTTTATGCCTTTGTGTTTAGTTGAGACTTGTTTTAGTTGTGTGATCTTGAGATCTGTCTTTGCGCTCTCTTGTAAGTGTTCAATCACTGTGACAGTGATTGTGAGTGAGAAAGTGAGATGGGCTCTCATACTTAGGGTGATGACTAAGTAATAAGTCACGGGTAGAGATAGGTAGAAAAGGCAGTGAACTGGGGCAGTTCAGTTAAGACCTTTTGTGTACTTGACTCTCTATAATAGTGGATTATCTTTCTCGGGTGAAAACCCTCCAGACGTAGGTGATATTGCATCGAACTGGGTTAACAATCTCTTGTGTTGTTTTTCTTATTTTTGTTCATTAACTTGCTTATTTGCACGATGTTATCTGTCTAATGTTATACAAGATGTCTTAGACATCTGGTAGACATCTGGTATAACATCTGTCCTAAGGTTTCCAGAATTTCAAAGATCCTTCCCTCAATCGATAAGTGTATTCTTAGGATTGTCAACATCGTCCCATATTGGCACTAAAGCTTATAAAGCTGTCTCGGACCAAACGACCGGCTCCAACTTGTACAACGTCGGTCGTAGCAATCCTATGCCATAATTGGTTGACCGAATCACCACCTAAAAATGTGTATAAATGGTTTTACTCTTTTCTCATACTTTCAAAGTAACCCTAAGCCTTATGAATCCAATTGGAACCACACCTTCTCCAAAAACAAATCCTCATAAATTTGTCATTAAATGAGTGAGATCCTTAGCAGCATAACCAAATCGGGGGAGGCACCTGAGGGACATCAAGTACATGGAATTTCCCGAATCAACCAATACCTTATTAAATCGGGGAAAAGTGCTTAATTCTATACTTTTAAATTTTGTGACTCTTTTTCTAGAACAGCTGGAATCCGGAGCTAGAGAGATCCAAATGGGGCGTGTAATATATCCCGTGAAAGCTAGAAGGAAGCCCTGCAACTTTCATCTTCAGTCAAATTGCAGAAAATGTCTCTAGCTTGGTCATAATTGCTTTGTAAAGTTTTTGTCGCTGATCTTGCAAGACTGGAATAGTCTGGACTAAATTGATCATAACTTAGGCTAGAAGACTCGAAATCAAGCGTGGTCGGAGGCTAAGGAAATCTAACTTGAAGAGATACAACTATTATGAGTATATGTTTTGAAGATCCCACCATGTACAATTGTTCGTACAACTCTAAAGTTAGCATACCTGTCAACACTTTAATTGGGCCATTTGAACAATTGACCACTTTTGGGCCCAGACTTGCATCAGCTGAGATTAGCTTCTGAATTAGATAAGATATTATTTTAAAACAAGTTTACTAGGAGGAGAATTTAATTATTAGTATAAATAAGTGAGGTTTAGGCTTTTGTGAGAGACCTCTTATCATCTCCTTTTTTTTTAATCCTTATTTCTCTCTTTTCTAGTATGAGTTGGTAAAATCCTTAGTTAGTCTTAGGATTTTTAATATTCTTGTGTTTGCAAACCTGAGGTTCAGTTCTTAATGAATTTCATCTTTTTATTCAAGTTGATTTATGTTCTTTAATTCTTGCTTTGAATATTATTTTTTATTTAAGTAATATTCCGTTTTAATTATTATTATCCAAAAGCGAGTTGAGTCAATTAAAAGAAATATAACTTTGAAGAGATACAACTTTTATGAGTATATGTTTTGAAGATCCCACCATCTACAGTGGTTCGTACAACTCCGAAGTTAGCATACCTGTCAGCACTTGAATTGGGCCAGTTGAACAATTGACCACTTTTGGGCCTAGACTTGCATCAGCTGAGATTAGCTTCTGAATTAGATAAGATATTATTTTGAAACAAGTTTACTTGGAGGAAAAGTTAATTATTAGTATAAAAAAAATGAGGTTTAGGCTTTTGTGAGGAACCTCTTATCATCTCCTTCTTTTTAATCCTTATTTTCCTCTTTTCTAGTATGAGTTGCTAAAATCCTTAGTTAGTCTTAGGATTTTTAATATTCTTGCGTTTGCAAACCTGAGGTTCAGTTCTTAATGAATTTCATCTTTTTATTCAAGTTGATTTATGTTCTTTAATTCTTGCTTTGAATATTATTTTCGATTCAAGTAATATTCCGTTTTAATTGTTATTATCCAAGCGAGTTGAGTTAATTAAATGATTCTTTAATTGATGATGAGACGATGAATTGATTGTGAATTTGTTCTCTAAGAACATAAATCTATAGGATTTTTAATATTCTTGCATTTGTTAACCTGAGGTTCAGTTCTTAATGAATTTCTTCTTTTTATTCAAGTTGATTTATGTTCTTTAATTCTTGCTTTGAATGTTATTTTGGATTCAAGTAATATTCTGTTTTAATTGTTATTATCCAAGCGAGTTGAGTCAATTAAAGGATTCTTTAATTGATGATGAGACGATGAACTGATTGTGAATTTGTTCTCTAAGAACATAAATCTTTAACGCTGATCGGTTGTTAGCTTTGAAGATTCAGTGATCATAGATAGTTCTTGTACTTTGAAGCGGCGATTGCCAAGCTTCTTAACTCTAACGAATCATATTCTGAACGATTGTTCAGTGGAGAATTAGAATCTCCATCTCACGATTGTGAGTTGGGATTCGACTCAAATACTTTATAAAAGTAGAATTAGTCTTTTATAATCAAGGATGGTTTGTTGCACATGAATGTAATAATCTGAGGACTAACGTTTTCTCAAATCTGAATCAAATCCTTTTAATTATTGCTTTGCTAATCTGCAATCAAAACCTCCCTGTTTATTTGCTTTTGTTTTACTCTAATCTCAATTAATACTTCCATCAAGTCCTTGTGAGAACGATCTTGGTGTTGATCACCTTGTACTGCACTTAATAGGAAGAATACTTTGACACACATCATAACAGTGCGTTCGTCACCCTTCAAAGTTGATAGAAACGCTTTGCAAATTATTGCTCCTGCGTCATCTACTTCCTTGCTTCTCATAGCTTATGTTCGTCCTTCAAACGCGAGCACATGCTCTTCTAAGGACCGGAATAAGAATACAAAACTAGAAAAAATCACAAATGCTCTTCCAAGATTAGGGATGACTATGGGTCTCGGACCCATAGGGTACCCGCAAAAAATACCCACTATGAATATGGTAAAAATTCGCTAGATGGGTATGGGGTTGGGTATGGGTAATTACCTGTAAAAAATATTGGGTATGGGTACTATAGTACCCAACCCGCCCCATACCCGCACACACATTTTATTATTATTATTATTATTATTATTATTATTATTATTATTATTATTATTATTATTATTATTATTATTATATGAACAAATTAACTTAAGCTATAGCTTTCAAACTTACTTATTTTAAAAAATAGGTGACTATTTAAAGTATTCATAATCATTGCTAATTTACTCCCACTTATTTTTAAAATTAATAAGTTAATAACCTACAACTTTAGGACTATATTATTAATCCAAAATTAAAAATTAAGTTATATCTTTCTTGCTTATTCGTTCTAAAAAGATATATTCTTAGTTGAATGAATTTATTTGTTGCGTAGATAATCTTTTGTGTCTATATTAGTGTTTTTTATATAAAAAGTTAGTTGTATTTTTTGTTTTCTATTAACAAAAATAGTGAAAAATATATTTTGGTTAGCTAAATTGCGGGTAATGGGCACGGGTACGGACATATAGGTACCCAGAAGGTACGGGGACGGACATTCAAGTTGCTACCCACACGGGTATGGGGACGGGTACGGGTAATTTTTTAAAACGCGGGTATGAAGATGGGTACTATAATACCCTACCCAGACCCTACCCATTGTCATCCCTTCCCTCGCCAAGATATTAGAAACTTTGAGGGGATGAT
Organism: Lotus japonicus; assembly: GCF_012489685.1. Taxonomy (NCBI): domain Eukaryota; kingdom Viridiplantae; phylum Streptophyta; class Magnoliopsida; order Fabales; family Fabaceae; genus Lotus; species Lotus japonicus. The sequence goes on along the minus strand of NC_080043.1, from coordinate 35,009,867 downwards.
AGCCCTTGCTAGTAGACCCCTTAGATGCGCACTAATATTAGATTTCATATATTATAAACTAAATATTGTAATATGTGATAGTATGTTATATTAAATTATTAATCATATATAATATTGTAGCATCAATATATTATATTATGATGTGTAAACTAAATGATTAATGTTATTTTCATATTAATTATCTATATAGAGAAAATAAAATATGTTTATATCTATTTCTCTATGTAACTAGTGTTTTTTACCCGCGCATTGCACGAGGAATACATCTATTATATTTGATAGGTCAATTAATACCTTGATCATTAAAAATATAATAAACAACTGATGAAATAGAAGAGTATGAAATGCTGAGCAAAGTGGACAAAAAGTCATAAATTAAAGCCCTTGTTGCATAGATTGAACTTCGTACAATTGAATAACTAATAAAAAAATTGGTTAACCAAATCTCAAATTATGCAAAAACATATTAGGGGATGTGGTTTAATGATGGCTAATAAACAATAGCTGATTTAATCTACAATGAAAAAAAGAGAAAAGATTCTTTATGTACGTGATTATGCGAGTTCATTTTTTATACAATAAAATAAACTAAGTTTGACCCATATCAACATGAAGTCGTTTCACATTCTTCATGAGCCTAAAGACAATAACACAAATTATAGATATGAAGAATCACTAATAAAGCATTCATAACACATTTTAATCTTAGAAAAAAAAGAATGTACCGCGAAATTTGTTATTGTATTTGATACATTAATTAATACGTAATGAAGGTACTTTCTTGTTAAAATATATTTCTTCCCGTAGGAGAGTTTAACTCCTATAATAATTTGTACAAAAAAATTAAAGTGGACTATATTATTATGTAGTAAAAAATTAACATCAAACTATATTATATTATGTTTTTCTTGTAACAAAAAAAAATTCCGATGAAATCTTATTAACATTTATTTTTATGTAGAAGTATTTTCATGTAAAATATTATTCCTATATATAAAAGCTTTTAGGCTCTTTCTAATACATTTAGATCCAGCTTCTCCTTACTCTCAGAATGCCTGAAAGTCTTTTCTCAAGTCTATCTGGTGGGTAATATCGATGAAGATGATGACACCCACCATACCTTGCTTGCTTCAAGGTCGATCTCTTGTATCCTCCTCCTGCCGAAGACTTTAAGAGTAAACCTTGCCATTCCAACTTTCATCGATCGAGTTTCAGTTGCTTTTTCTGTTGATCCAGGTGAGAAAGCTTACTAAGGCAACCTCTGCTTTTGTCTATCTCCCAATATAAGAAGCATGTTGTTTTGCTCTTATAGTAGTACTAATGGGCGTACTTTAGAACAAATTTCTAGCGAAGGTCTTGACAGTTTGGAACTGAAAGGTTTGGTTCATTAATAATATCTAGTAGTTTCATCATGCTATTCTGCTTCTGAGCTTGTTGTACTTACCGGAGCATTTCTGCGATAAAAAAATTCAGAATAGTAAAGCAGTCGTAGTATGCTCTCTTTACTTGCTCTAGTGCTCAAGTGAGAGCTGAGTGCATACTGTTTGCATCTGAATTATATATAAAAGACTATTAAAAACAACTACTTAATTCTCCATTACAAAGAATATACATTACATCAGAACCTAATTATTATTTGTCAGTGACATAAGTGTCGAAAATAAAAGTAATGGAAATTTCGAATGGTGTGGATAAGGGTTAAAAGTCCAATCTCATAAGAAAGAAAAATCTCCATTTACATCAAAATCTCTCTCAGATTTCTCTACCTCACTATCACCACCGTTTTTCTTATAAATTATCCACAAACACACTCACAAATTCCACACAGTACCTAACATCATATGCAAATTTTGTTTTCACTGCAACCAGAGTCTGTTCTCTGGCATAAAAAAACACTTCATAAAGTAAGAAGGTATCACATTTTAAATTTAAATCATTAAAATATTTATATCTAATTAAAAAATCAAATGAAACTTGCTTCCAAATCAGCAGCAATCCTAGGTGCTATTCCTGATTGTTGTCCAACTTTAACATGAATTAATATGAACTCATGTTAATTCAAATGAAACTTGCTTCCAAATCAGCAGCTTCCAGCCGTATCTGCATTCTAAGTAACAGAATAGCAATATGTGCAACATCAATTTAGCTATGATAGTGCAAAGATAACAATCAAATTTGCAGATAGATATGAAAGCCAAAGAATGAATTGAAGCCACTTTTTGGCTATGGCCTTCCAGTGGTTTCCATAACCAATCAGATCTATTTGTAAGGGGAAACTAATCACATGCTACTAAAGAAGATGAATGGAAGAAAACCCCTCTAGAAATTTTAGACCCATTATATTTGTTGAACGGCTAAAACAACTCTTTGCTTTATGTAGCACTGTTGTTGAAAGTACAATAACCAAATCAAAAACATATGTTGATACTAAATCGTAATGTGATAATTACACACTCATGCAAGCAAGACTTCCAATCACACTAAAGTTTGATTAATTGAACCATAGTAGAACAATGATTAATTATAAAATCTAATATTGCCTTCGAAAAGTGACTTTTAATATATGTAATGATGATAGATAGGTGTAGAATTGATGAACTAAGTCAGTAAAACTATATATGCATCACAGTAGTGCAACACCAAACACACATCTCTATCTCTTATCTGGTGAATATATACATATAATGGACTGAGAAAAACCTCCATGAGTACTGGTCTCACATGTTTCGTGGCTTACTTGAAATGAGAGCAAGATAAGATCTTGAGTCATCAATCATGTTTCATCTTCAGCTAGCTGAGAATCAGAGAGTGTAGTCAGAAAGAGGTATGCACCTCATTGTCGTTATGTACCTACGGATAAATTCATGTCAAATGTTTCCAGGGAAGCCAAGGAAATCAATTTATTGTTAGAACATTGGTTTAGGCGTTTAGTATATTAGAAAGGATAGCACCAGTTTTAAAAGTCTAACCTCAATAGTATAGCTTGAGTGAACAAAGATAAGCAGTAAAATCTCATCCATAATATGTAGTTCTGTAGTTGTAACGGCAAGCACCAACAATAATAATTAATTTCCTCGGTGCAAGAAGCAGGCAAAAAGAAAAAATTACCAAATAAAAAAGTTACAAGGAAAAAAATCTACAACTTCTCCTTTCTCTCCCCTCAATTCTTTCACTCCCTCAATCCACTTCACTGACAATGATTAGGTTAATCAAAACATACACAGATTAATGTTTCACCTCCTATAACGTAGGACACAAATTTTAGATGCAAATTAAGAAAAACAAATAAAATAGAATCACATACAAAGGAGAATCAGAAAACATAAAAAAAATCAAAATATTGCAAAATTCCATATAGAATATAAAATGGACTCACCATCCATGGCTTCCAAAGAATCTCTTTTGGTGGAATATCTATAAAAAAAACCTGAAGAAAAGAATTTGAAACTAGCATGGCAAGTGATGAACGAAATTGACCTTGAAGTCAAACATGAGTGAATGAAAGTTAAAGGTACAGTAAAATAAAATTGAAAAAAACCATAACATATTACGCAAGCAAAGGAAGAAAATAATTTGAAACCTCCATCTGCAACCTTCCCAATCAATCCAAGGCAGCAAATCGGAGGGATGCGATTGCAAGTCGATAGCAAAGTGGTTCCGTTGAGAGATGAGACGATTTTGTGGGGGTGGTTCCGTTCAGTGGAGAGATGAGATGAAAATTGCATGGAGGAGATAATGGAGGTAGGCAGGGTTTTAAGAGGGTTTTTGTTGATGGGATGTATTATTGATTTAAATCACTTATCACAGATTTTATATTAAGATAAAATCATGAAATAAACAACATAAATCATAATCAAATGTAAAATTTAAAAATATACTAAATAAATATAGATATAAACTATCAAAATCTAGCAAATCACAATAAAAACTCATAAAATCCGGAATTAATTAAAAATCTGAAAATTCAATAAAAATACCATAAAAAATAATTAATACTCTAAAAATAAATAATAATATAAATTAAGATAAAATACAGAAATAAACAACATAAATCCTAATCAAATCTAAAATTTAAAAATGTACTAAATAAAAATAGATAAAAACTATCAAAATCTAGCAAATCACAATAAAAACTCATAAAATCCGGAATTAATTAAAAATCCGAAAATTCATTAAAAATACCATAAAAATTAATTAATACTCTAAAAATAAATCAAAAATAAATTAAGATAAAATCAAGAAATAAAAAACCTAAATACTAATCAAATCTAAAATTTAAAAATGTATTTTTTTATTAAGGAGAAATAAGGTAAGGAAAAATCAGGGCACATGTGGAAAGTGGGGCCAAGGAGAAAGAGCTTACATGTAAAATATTAGATGAGAATTAATCTGGGAGCGACACGTCACTAACTTGGCCTGTGAGAGCGACACGTCATGCTAGAAGTTGTTCTTTTCTAATATATATTGATTGATTGATAGTGTAAGATATAGCATAATTTTTTTTAATAATAATTATTTTTGGTATTTTACTTTGTATGAGTATAAGAATATTGACTCATTTATAATTTATTTTCTCTTTCATTTCATTTTCACTCTTTTTTTTTATCTCTTTTATGTTCCTATAACATCATTTATTATATTTCTCATTTATTTATCTTCTCTTCATATATATGATGAGTGTAGAAGTATTAGAAGGTTATATTATATTATATCATATTGTATTTTATTTTATTATATTATGATAATATTTGGTTCTTCAATATATTTTTTTAATTTTAATTAAAGACTCGTGACATCATAATCTGAATTATTGTAATATATTTTTTTGATATATACTAGTGTTTTTTTACCTGTGCGTTGCACGGGGATTATGTCTGTTGTATTTGATACATTAGTCAATATCTTGATTTTTTTTAAATATATTGAACAACATATGAAATAGAAGAGTCTGAAATGCTAAGCAAAGTGAATAAAAAAACTTCTCTTCTAAGCCTGATTGAGTTAAAGATGAATTTGTTTCACATTCTTCATGAACATGAACACAATAGTACAAATTATAAATATAAGGAATCACCAATAAAGGAGACGATAAACACATATTTTCATGAAAAACAAAGAATGTGATAGTAGCACAAATCATGATTGTGAAAGATAAATCATAAATTATGACATCATTGCGTTTATTTCTAGTCATCCAAGTTTTAGCCAATACTGCAATGTACCTACAAAGTTTATGATATATATATATATAAATACATATATATATATATATATATATATATATATATATCAGACTGTGTACATACTTGATTTAATCAATAAAGATTTATTTAATTGTAAAGGAAATAGAACGAACCTTAAACTGACAATAATAATTTTGCATCAGATGTTCATCAACTTATAAGATGTAATAGTCATCTTGTTAACAACGAAATAAAGTTACCCATTGTTAAGAGGAACACATTTTTTTAAGACAGTAATTCCAGTTTTCCTTCTCTTATATATAAGGAATCCATCGTCATCAATAGTGCTGCAATTTTGTTTTTTTTTTTTTGAAAATGCTTAGAACACTTGCCATCCACCATGCAAACAGATTTCGGATCAATGACACCACTTGGCCCGTGAACCATGTAAGACGAAACCGCCTTATATAGCTTTGGATATAGTATGGGCTCAGGAAGTTTTGCTGATATGTGTTTGTCTATGTCATCTCCTGTTCTGATTTTTTAGCTGTTAGAAATTCGAATTAAGAAACTAAAAAAAAAAGCACTAAAAAAAAATTACCACAACAAATGTCACACAATCTCCAAAATTTCACAAACTCTTATATATTTTACCTCTAAGACTATTTTAAGAATTATGACAAATATACTTGTATTATATGAAAAATTATTTTTTATTAGGTTTAAGAAAGAATTTTTTTTTTCCTCCCTATAAGGTGGCAATTGTAGAAAAATAGGGTGGCTACAAAGGCGAATTTGATGAGAAGAGGGATTGTTTTGCCTGATGACGGGTGTTGCGTCTTATGTTTCGCAGAACTTGAAACAACTGAACATCTATTTCTGCATTGTAATTTGATATGGTCCAGTTGGAGTTCAATCTTGAGGAGAGAGGGGGTGTACTGGGCAATGCCTCAGTCGTTGACAGATTTGCTAATGGAATGGGGGGAGTTAAGAAGAATATCTGATCGAGTTATGTGGGATATGATCCCGTACGCACTTGTCTGGTCAGTGTGGCTGGAGAGGAACGAAGTAATTTTTAATAACAAAGATTTCTGCGTTCATACAGTTTGGGATTTGCATATCGCAAGAATGTCATGGTGGGTAAAGGCTTGGTGGAGGAGATGTCCGTATACTGCAGCTCAATTTGCAGTAGGAATGCAGCACGTTGTGTTACCCAAACCAGTAAAAATTAGAAAACAACTGCAGTGGGTGGCACCAGCGGAATCCATTCTTAAGTTTAATGTGGATGGTTCGGCTTTGGGAAGTCCGGGTCAGAGTGGTGTCGGGGGGGTCCTGAGGAACCATGATGGAATGGCGGTGGGGTATTTTGCCTTGCAAGTGGGAGAAATGTGGGCTTATGAGGCAGAAGTTCTTGCTATTTATCAAGCACTTCTTTTCTGCCAACAATTTAATTTCAAGACGGTTGTCATTGAGAGTGACTCCACATTGACGGTAGGTTGGGTGGGGAATAGTGACCGAAGACCGTGGAAGCTGTACCAGATTCTGAGCAAAATAGATTGGCTAATGTCTGAGGTCAATTGCTTGGGTGTTGTCCATGTTCTGAGAGAAGCAAACGAGGTAGCAGACTTTCTGGCAAAGAGTGGCAGAGATGGTCTTGTTACTTTATGGCAGGTGCTGGACCAATGAGAGAAAATTAGATTGCAGGTCAAGGATGGATTCATATTAAGGCACTGGTATGATGTTTTGAGAAGGAATTTCTAGGTCTTTTGTGGATTAAACAGATATTGATCTTCATCTTTTTTGAACCTGCAATATGTGTTATTTACTGGTACTGGTTCTGGTATGATATTTTATGGTGCTAGCAAACATTGAGGTGCAGATTTGTTAAGCTGGGTTGTGTTTAGCGCAAGAAAGCATGTATCAGGACACTTTGGTGTATGATCCTTAGTTCACGAAGGGTACACGAGATATAATTATTGACAGATGGTGGAGTGCAGTATGGTACATGGAGGGCAGTCATAGAATTCAATCTGTAATGTCAATATGCTTTGGTGGTATATCTTTTTAGAAATGCTTTGGACATATATTACATGGAAGGCTTTAGGGGGGTTATTGTTTTATACTAAAATGGGGGAGTATATTGAACAGGTTATGCATTTGGTAGGTGTGACACAAAGACTTCTTAGCGTTTTATGTACTCTTTTTCCTCACTCGATTTTTTCCCGTTTGGGTTTTTTCTAGTGAGGTTTTAATGAGGCATGATCTCTAAGGTGCTCTTTTAAGGAGGTTTTTTGTTGTATGTCACAGTTTCCCATTGTCATGAGAGGGTTGTTCTCATGAAGGTTTACATTATATTCAATAAAGTCTTATGTTGTCAAAAAAAAAAGGTGGACTATATTGTTATGTAGTACAAAATTAGTGTGAAACTATATTATAAACCGATGAAATCTTATTAAAATTTATTTTTATAATAACTTTTTATCTAGAAGTATTTCATGTAAAAAATTTCTCCCCATTAAATAAGTATTAATGTTTCTTACCTGTGCCTTGCATGCCAAATTTTGATATTATAATTTAGGCATGTATCAATGATTCTTAACAATTTTTTTGAAAGATAACAAAATTGATATAATAAAATCAATGTTTGTCGTTTTCTTTACTTGCTATAATTAAGAGTCTAAAAATTGTGACCACCCAACAAAACAAAAACACAAAGAATATCACAAAATCTCCAAAATTTCAAACAATTTTTATATATTTTAACCATAAAATCATTTTAAAAATTATAAAAATATACTTAAATTATATAAAATTTATTTTTCTATTAGGTTTAACATGAAAGTATTTTCTTGTTAAAATGTTCTTCCCCGTAGGAAAATTTTATCTCTGCAATTTTCACGAAAAATGAAAATGGACTATATTATTATGTACAAAAATTAACATGAAATTATATTGTAAACCAATGAAATCTTATTACAATTAATTTTATATTGAAGTTTATGTAGAAGTATTTTCAAGTAAAATTTCCTCCCCATGAGAGCTTTTAATCATGTAATTTAAATATAAATATTATTGTTATCTAATCTCGACATGACATTTCTATACTCTCTGTCTCTCTCTCTCTCACACACACACATTTATCTGAATCTTCGAAAGGTTGATTTATTTTGATTAATAATTTATTTAATGTGTTGACTAATTTTGCATCTAATAGGAACAAAATTTTAGTCATAAGTTAATTTTTATATCACATTTTTGAATTTAATTTTTTTTCAAATATTTGATACCTGATTTATTTTAAAAAGGATTCATTATTAAAATAATTTTGAAATTTGAATTATCATTTAGTGCTTTATATATTTTACATTTTTATAAAGATAAGATAATCAGAATAAAAACAAACAAATTTTATGTTTATTTATTTCAAAATTTTTAGTCACATAATTATATATATATATATATATGTATATATATATATATATAATTAATATTTTTCCAAATCCAATAAAGTAAATTTGGTATGTTATTTAATTAAAGATGATGAGAATAATTCCTAATATGAATTTTTTTAGTTAATCATTCTTAATATATATGATCGTCAAAATAAGTTAAATCATAATCATAATTGATGACAATATTTTTTATAGTTTTTTTTTACGATCATTTTTTTTTTAGTTCTGAATTGACTACATTATGAACACTTTCCTAAATAATTTTATCACCTAGAATATCACCGCAAGATTAATCAAGAGATGATGAATATAAATAGGTAAAGCCTGGTAGAAATTGATAGCTATGTTCTATTGACAAAATAAAAGGCGGCCATGTTCTAGACTTTTTTAATATTTTCAGATTTTAAATCTCAAATTACTTTTCAGCACATTAGTATGAATTTGAAAGGCACATGTCCAAAATAACTACTAATTAGAGCTAAGCGCAAACATAAACACACATTATTTAAAAAGCTAAGATGCTATTGTTAATTAAAAAAAATCTTTTGGATGAAGATTGTACATAAGATATTAACATTTAAAATCATGATAATAAGGGTTAGTTTGGTACAATACATCATTCTACTCTTATATATTAAGATGAATAATTAGTATGAATTTGAAAGGCACATGTCCAAAATAACTTCTAATTAGAGCTGATATATATATATTGTATAGTGACCATGGGGTCCATATCTTGTTAGGTCCCATAAGCGCAAACATAAACACACATTATTTAAAAAGCTAAGATGCTATTGTTAATTAAAAAAAATCTTTTGGATGAAGATTGTACATAAGATATTAACATTTAAAATCATGATAATAATGGTTAGTTTGGTACAATACATCATTCTACTCTTATATATTAAGATGAATAATTAGTATGAATTTGAAAGGCACATGTCCAAAATAACTACTAATTAGAGCTGATATATATATATATATTGTATAGTGACCATGGGGTCCATATCTTGTTAGGTCCCATAAGCGCAAACATAAACACACATTATTTAAAAAGCTAAGATGCTATTGTTAATTAAAAAAAATCTTTTGGATGAAGATTGTACATAAGATATTAACATTTAAAATCATGATAATAAGGGTTAGTTTGGTACAATACATCATTCTACTCTTATATATTAAGATGAATAAGATTATGTCGTATAAACTACTTGTCACAACTACCACCACCCTACTGCCACCACCATCATTACTGACATCGCCACCACCACCAACTCAACTCCCATAATCACCACCACTCACCGCCATCACCACCCTTCGCCATCGCCCAGGATCGTGTAATGGGTTAGACCATGAAAGCAAGTGTCATAGGCCCAACAAAATTGTACCTATATAGTACATACTATTGAGACTTGAGAAAGGTTGCAGAACAATGGAAAAACGGATTATCTTAATTGCAACGTGAGAATTAGGAAGTGCAACGTATAAGTACAATTTTAACAATTATTAGTAATTGTGTTTTATATAAACAAATTTAATTTTTGCAAGAAAAAACATTATAAATAAAACATATAATATAAAACTAATAAAATGTTGTAAAATCTTTCATTGTTTCATTCCTTGTGTTTCAGGTTCTATTAAAACCTTAGGTTATTTTCCAATTACCTATTAAATTAAATGTGTTCAATTTTTTGGTGGAAAATATTTGCCATTTTTAATCATTCAAATTATTTGTAGGAAAAATATTACTCCTATATCTTCCTTAAACTTTAAAAATATAAATGGGAGAATATAAAATTATGAATTAGACATTTAATTAAAGTAAACTATTTTCAATTTGAATAATCATGCATGATTGAGGTCATTCATGTACCATTTTTTTTCTTCAATTTGTTGGGTGTTTGGTTTAAAACACCCAAAAAACGAATACCTATCATTGGTTACAATTTCCTTATCCTACGGTATTCATCCTTGTTTTCTGCAAAAACTAATTTTAATTGATGGAAATTAAAATTCTTGTGTTGTTTCTTCCAAAAAAAAGTGAATCTGGATATAAAATAAAAAGAATTTAAATAGTCATATTATATAATTGCAAAAGAAAAAAAGTAAAAAACACTGACAGTGAATAAAACAAAACAACTATAACTGTACCGTTGCATGTGGTATAAGATCAGAAATAACAAACTTTTGAACCAAAAACATTTTTTAAGAAGATTGATGAAAAAAAAGATATACAACATTGTGCATTAGAAAAAAGAAGAAAAGAAATGTCAATTGTCAAGATGCAGGTATATAAGGAACAAACCTTTGGTCATTGCATGTTAAAGGGAAAAGATGAGCAACGAAGAGAATTTGTTCTTCATGTAATGAGAGAAAAAAAAAATATATACAATCATGTATTAAATAGGATAAGAAATTAAATAGGGTGATAAAGGGTCATCGGTTGAAAAAATTTACTCAATAGAAGATAAACACCTAAATCTCTTCTCCTTCTTTTAGTATGACCCGTTTCTTTTCTTCCTCACACTGTGTATTGCACACTTTTGTTCTTGACACAATTTATAACACTCTTATAAAAAATTGATATCGTGGTCAATCTATAAAATATTTGTCTTAAATTATTATAATTAAATTATATGTACACAATTTATAGCATCATAATAAAAAAAATTTAAAACTCATGGTCAATTTAAAAGATTTTATCTTAAATTACTATATTTAAAGAGGTGAGAAGTTTATTTTGATAGAAAATCATGTTCATCTATTATCTATATCTAAAAAAAGATTTTATCTTAAATTACTATAATTAAAGAGATGAGAAGTTTATTTTGATACAAAATCATGTTCATCTATTATCTATATCTAAAAAAAAGATTTTATTTTAAATTACTATAGTTAAAGAGATGAGAAGTTTATTTTGATACAAAAACATGTTCATCATTAAAATTAATTAATACTCTAAAAATAAATCAAAAATAAATTAAAATAAAATCAAAAATTTAAAAATGTATTTTTTATGAGAATTAACGTGAGAATGACACGTTGATTTTTTTATGAGAATGACACGTCACTAAGAATTAACGTGAGAACGACATAAATAAACAACCCAAATCCTAATCAAATCTAAAATTTAAAAATGTATTTTTTATGAGAATTAACGTGAGAATAACACGTGGATTTTTTTTATGAGAATTAACGTGAGAATGACACGTCACTAAGAATTAATGTGAGAACGACACGTCACTAAATCAGCCTGATGGGAGTTCTTCTTTTCTAATATATATATATATTGATATTGATATTGATAATAAAAAAAGGAACAAAACAAATACTAATAAATGGTATAATAAATGACAATATGCTAAAAATATAATATAATAGAATAATATAAAATAAAATAAAAATATATGTAATATTATATAATATAATATTATATTAATATATATATTACAGTATTATTTTATTATATTTTAGATTATATATTAAAACTATATTTTCATAATGTTATAATATAATAAAATAATATTGTAATATATTCTAATATAATATTACATAATATAATATAATATTATATATATTTTTATTTTATTTTATATTATTATATTATATTTTGAGCATATTGTCATTTATTATACCATTTATCAGTATTTGATTTTACATTATCTTATATTATATTAAAACACTTAACAATATAATATATTATAACTTTACAATATAATATTATATTATATTATAGTAGATTATATTGTAGTATTGTTTTACTATATTATAATATTTTATATTAGATTATATATTAATACTATATTTTCATATTATATATATTGAAAAATATATTACAATAAATTAGATATGTGTTATGATGTCATGAGTCTTTAATTAAATTTAAAAAAATTGAAGAACCAAAAGTTATCAGGATATAATATAATATAAAAATTATATTTTGAACATATTGCCTTTATTCTACCATTATTAATTTTTACATTATCATAAACTATAATAATTTTTTTTCACATTCACCAAAAACATTATAATTAAAAATAGTATACTATGATTTTATATTATCATATTTAAAATTTTAGGTTACCTAATATGAAATTATTTTGAAAATGATCTATTTATCGAATCTTAAAACTTCACATTCCTTATTTTTTTAGTATAATTATATTCTGACACTCAATTTTAAGATTAATTATCAATAAAAATTCAATTGTAACATTATGTTTTTGAAACTCAATTGTAACATTATTGATATATTATAATTATATTTGGACACTCAATTTTAATATTAATTATCAATAAAAATTCAACCATACAATTGAATTACATTCTGTTAACTATATCTTGTGAAACAAAGGTGACATGAGATGGATAAAGGTCTATTATTGAAGCCATTCATCACTTATTCTCTCATGTTTAAAATGTGCACGTGGTTAGGAAAATGGAAATCAAGTAGCTGATTTTCTAACTCAAAAAATGGGAAACAAAGAGGGGTGTTCTTAGCGTACGGTGGCAACTGGCAAGAGCTCCCTACCTCTATTTTGTGCATATGCAGCTGGCATATTCTCTTTTATTATTACAAGTTACAACCATAAGCAAAAGAAAAAATCAGATTTTGATTCTTGAGTTCAGTCAAAACAAAAATAATGTAAAAAATAAATAAATAACTTAACCAATTATATTAGCTGTCACTTTCTTGGAGAAGCGAAAATTATAATAATCATTAAGTTTCATTACATTGGTTTTGAACAAAAAAAAAATGAAATTCAACCAAATAGGTAGATCAAGTGTCATGAGTTGTTTGAGTTTATGTAAATGTAGTTACGTTAAATATTTGATAAGTCATACTTGACTCAAACATAATTAATTTCACTAACTTATTAAATAATAATTTTAAAAAAAAACTTAATTGCTAAGCAATTATAAAATATAATATATAATATATAATATATAATATAATATAATATATTATATTCAAAAGAACCTGCTGCAGAAGCAACTCATTTTCTATATAAACCCCCCTCAGCCTCTCATTTTCCTCCCCCTTCTCCTCCTCTTGCTCCCTTTGCATTGCTCTCTAAGCTTTGCTTCTTCTATACTCTCTTCCTCTCCTTTGGCCTTACCCTTCATTGATCTCTTCCCTTGTTGGTAAGCTAATAGCTTCACCTGTTCTTTCATACAGAGCATTTACTTCTTTTCTCTGTTTTATATTCCACTCATTGCCCTGTTTCCTTCACCTTTTGATTTTCAATCAACCATGGCTTCATGATCATCTAAAAACATTTGAGATTAACCCATGAGCCCCATGAATATGGTTTTGAAAACTGTCTTTAAATTTCTCAAAAATCACTACCATGGAACAAATATATGAAATTAAGAAACTTATTCCACAACTCTGTTATTGAGAAATCAACCCTGTTACTTTGGTGATTCTAGACCTTTTTAAACATGTTTTCATTGTAATGATGAGGCTAAAAAAAATCTGCATTGCTGTAAAGTATGCTCTTCTTTTCTTAAATAATCCAGTTCATGCTTTCAGTTCAATCCCTATAGTTTGTTACACCAGAAATTATATACTTTTTAAAGCTGTTGCACTTTTGAAAGTGGTTTGCTCTGTCACATGAGCTCTGTTCTGAGATTATATTAATGGTTCCTTTTTTTGAGTCAATTTCTGGTGGCATCTAATTTTTTGTAATTTAAAGCAGCTTTTAAGCTATCACAACTGTTTCATCATATTTTTTTTAATTCAACCCAATTTACTGGTTGTGGATTGTCCACTCAGAAACTTCACAAGCCTTATCCTTAATGATTTGGATTGGTTCCTTTATTGTCTCCCCTGAAGGATCCTTTTGCCTTTTTGGTGCTAATCTGAGTCAACAAAATCATCATTTTTTCTTTTGTTTCAAAAGCCATGAAGATCTGTTGAATGAGAATAAAAAAGAATCCCCATATAAATTTTTGTGAATTCAAGTTGTCATGGAACTTATTGGTCTCTTTGTTTTCTGTTCTGTGTTTAAGGTTTTCTGATTGAAATGGAGTACGAGTATGAGAACCGCTTCAGACAACAGGCTGAGAGATCAAAATATGATTGCCTTCTCTTTGGTAAGTTTTGTGATCACAACAATTTTCAAATACCAAATTGAATTTTTTTTGTTTATGTAAAAATTATATTATAACCATGAAAATGTTGTGCAGATTTGGATGATACTTTGTATCCCCTCAGATCTGGTCTTGCAAACGGAGTTCTCCATAACATCAAAGGTAAGCTTAGTTACCATACTTTTGCCACAGTTTTTATCACTAGTTGTTTTTATAATTGCTGTTTCTTGTGGTATTGAAAATTCACATGAGTACTATCATTGATATTAGGTTACATGGTGGAGAAGCTTGGCATAGAACCAAGCAAAATTGATGACTTGTGCAACCTGCTTTACAAGAATTATGGAACTACCATGGCTGGAATGAGGGTATGATATGATTTCTTCATTTTCCTTATAATTTCCTATAAAATAGGTTTTTAGTTTTACTGTTCAATTTCTGATAAAATATTTTGTTTCATTTTTTTATTCAGGCAATTGGGTATGACTTTGACTATGATGAATATCACAGGTAACTTTGCTTTTTTACTATCACCCCATCACTTTCAAACTGCTAAAAACTTATTTATTTCATTATAAATTTAACTTATTTTTACTCAGAATCAATTCTAAGAACTAGAAGCTAGTCCGCCAGAATTGATTTTGTATTTAGAATCAAGATTTCCAAACATCCACTTAATCTTTGTTTATCTTGAAATGCTGACATTTATTTTTGAATTGATGACAGTTATGTTCATGGGAGATTACCTTATGAGAACTTGAAACCTGATCCAGTTCTGAGGAACCTGTTGCTGAGCCTGCCCTATAGGAAACTTGTAAGTTTACAACCAAAATTGAAGCACTAGAATAAGGTTACAAAAGATGATGCATAATCTAATGTGGCTTCTATTGTTTTTGTCAACAGATCTTCACAAATGGAGACAAAGTTCATGCTGTTAAGGTACTTAGCAGGCTTGGATTAGAGGACTGCTTTGAAGGAATCATCTGCTTTGAGACACTGAATCCAATCCACAAGAGCAGTGTTTCTGATGATGAAGATGACATTGAGTTTTTTGGTTCAAGGAGCACTAATCCAACTACTACTACAAGCAGCTCTGAAATCTTTGACATCATAGGGCATTTTGCTCAGCCTAACCCCACTGCTGTGTTGCCAAAGACACCAATTATCTGCAAACCACAAGAACATGCCATTGAATTGGCTCTCAAGATAGCCAACCTTAACCCACAAAGAACTGTAAGAAAACCACCCTTTAGGCCTTGGTCTTGTTTAATTTCCTTCTTAGTTTACCGAATTTAAAACCATTTTCAAAACCAATTTTTAAAATATGTTCAAAAAATATGGTTGTCGAAATTGAAAGACATTTGACTTGAAAATTAAAAACAGAAACAGAAAACACTTCTGAGATGTTTTGGAATTTTATTTTACAAACAGAAAATAAAAAGTTGATTTTAAAACCAGTAATCAAATAGACCCTAAAATAACACTATTTTAGGGTTTAGTTCTGACTTTTAAAACCAGAGGATTTGGTAAGTTAGCTAATTTTATTACATGATTTTAAGAACACTAAAACAGTAATCAAAATGTCTTCATGATTTTAACTTTTGCTGACCTTTTTTTTGGTTTCACATGTCACTTTCAGTTGTTCTTTGAGGACAGTGTCCGCAACATACAAGCTGGGAAACGTGTGGGTCTTCACACAGTGCTGGTAAGACACTAGAAATTTTGTTCTGTAGTGAAAGAAAACAGAACTTGCTTTTCAAGCTACTATTATTGGTTTCCTTATAATGATGATGATTCTGAACCCACCACCATGAACTAATTTTGTGGCTCCACATCCAGGTTGGCACATCACAGAGAGTGAAAGGTGCTGATTATGCATTGGAAAGCATTCACAACCTTAGGGAAGCAGTGCCTGAACTGTGGGAAGATCATGACATTAAAAAATCTGAAGTTGCATACCCTGCTGGGAAGATAGCTGTGGAAACACCAGTCACAGCTTGAAGCACCTTTGATATTATTCATTGATGATTTAAAAAAAAAGAAGAAAAAAAAAGTAGCCAACATGGAAGTCTTTAATGTAGTTGATTTAGAGGGCCTTTTGTAAGTTTAATAAAGTTAATTAATATATAAAATAATCTCCTTGTTGGCTTTCAATGAAGAATGTGTTCATCTAATGCCTTCCTAGCTCAGCAAAATTCTATAACTATTGATGCACTGGATCAAGCAAAAATTTATTTCATACCCAATGAATTCTGAGGTCAAAGTTTGACTGAAAACTATAAAACAAAAAACAAAATGTCACAATATAAGGTGAAAGACGAAAATCTTAAGTTGGTGATATATAAAACTGAAGCAAATTTTCATTACACTTGTAGTGCTGAAGACTCAAGATCTCTCTCACAATGTGACAAATCTTTAAAGTTTTAGAAAAAAAATTAAAATGGAGAGTAATTTACCATATATTTCAGGTATCATGTTTTAAAATGGGAGGGTATATATTTGCTACATAATTTTTTTGAACTCATATTTGCTACATAATTACTTAAAAGAAATCGTACAATTGAAACCTTAGTCCAAAAGTTTTAATTAAAAACAATGGAATTTTGCAACAATGATATGGAATTTTGCAACGACATATATGTACATACCTCATTTTTTTTTTTTTTTTTGGACAATACATACCTCATTTTCTAAACACTTAATTTTCACTCTTTTTTATTTTCATCTCTTATGCATCTAATCATCTATCACATCTCATACTTTTTTTTTCTTACTTTTTTTTCTTTTTATCTTTCTCTTCATTCCACCTTTTTCCATAAAAGAGAGGTGTGAAGCAAAATGTCATGATTTTTCTGTATTAGTAATTTATGCAACATAAAGAAAATGGAGAAAAGAAAAGAAATGAAGTTCGATCGTTTGATCACGTCAAAAAAAATGGTCCATCGTTTGATGAGCTTATAATAAGAGAACTATACCATATAAAATATTAAATATTAAATAAGCATTAAATTTCTGACACATTGTAGAACTTTGGAGAAAGTCTCTACCGTTAAAAATATGTTCCAATTCCATGTACAATTTGCCATTGAACCAAATTCAAGTTTGAAATAATACAACAAATGTCTTGCTTTGATTTGTTCACACTGCAATCACAATTGGAAGCTGAAATGGTCAATTCCACATTTTTGTCATGGTATATAGTTTATATAAAACCCAATTTCTAAGCAACGTAGGTTTGGCGGATTTAAAAACATAACACATAATATTATCTTAAGCACAGAATATAGGTCAACGAAGTTAACAAAAAATAATAATTTCAAATGCATAAAGAAATTCGAATGGTGGATATGAAAGTTCAATAAGTTAATATTATATTCTTAAATCATACTAGCTTGATGCCTTCGTCGTCATGATAATCATTAATTAACTCCCATCACCGAGGATCATAATTTTTTATAGGACCAAGGATCATTATTGATTCCACAAAAAGGATGGGAACAATATACAAACCAATTAAGTTAAACCATAATAAAAATATGGGTTAAATATGTTGGTTGAGGTAGTTGTTAAAAATAAGAATTAGTTTTTATATAAGAAATTTTACTTTTTGAGTTTTTAAGATAAAAAATTAATTTTTTCTCTCTCATTCATCAATTAATTTAATTTAAGTATTAAATTAGCATTTAAATATAAATCAAAATTATATGAAAGTAAAAAATATTACTACTATGATGATATTGTGATATCAAATGAATAAGGCTAAGAACTATGAACTAAGAACTAAGAACTCATGGTTGAAGCAAAATCGGTAAAGAGTTTCTTAATCATATGTGGCGGTACGAGCCCACATGAATAGTGTTAAAAACTAAAAACAAAGAACTAAGAACTTAACATTGGAGATGCTCTAAAATAATTCAACTAAACAAGCTAGTTAGGAGGTTATGCCACATGGGCATTCATTTATTGCCAAAAAAAGGGCTTTTACAGCGCTTAAATTTGTCCTTTTACAACGGTTTTAAGCGGGTTTGAACCGCTGTAGATCTCGCCGCTGTAAAAGACTTTAAAGCGGTTCAAACCGCTGTAGAAGATCCTTTATTTACAGCGGTTTATTATATTAACCGCTGTAAGTGCACATCATTAACAGCGGTTATCTAAATGCAACCGCTGTAATTAGTCTCTCTATTACAGCGGTTTATTGCGGAACCGCTATAAAAAGGCTTTTTCTTTTATTCCTATATGCCATCACCTACCATGCTAGTTCAGCCATAAAATCAACAATTTCTAAAGCATATCAACCACGTCCTTAACTTCACCTATCTCTAAATCATAAAATTACAAACTATTTTGTATTTTATTGTAAAGTACAGAAAAAAGAAATATGGAATACATAAAAGAAACTAACCCATAAGCAAGCAAGGTCAACTTAAATATCCATACCTTAAGCACTGCAACACCCCCAGAAATCTTGGCTAATCTTTCTTGTAATTTTTTCTTGTCATAATCTGAAGTGACCTAATCTGTTTATCAAATTCATCACAATATTGAGAAAATTAATACACCTTCCCCCAACTTGAGATGAATTATCTTCATATTGAACAACTCTAGCAAGAATTCAAAAAAAAAACCATCTTCATTGTTCTGTCCTTCCATCTCACAGTAATCTTAATCCGGTACCATCTACAAATATTCATATCAGAAATAAAATTTGGGGAAGAAATTTTATCATTTTCAAGTGCACACATGCCTTGTGATAAAGATGATAAGAGCCTAAAGATAATCATTATCAATTATAGTCTTATTGTGCCAGTAACATATAAGAGATAGCATTGACTTAGCTCCAAGGTCCAATAGCAGAACTGAGATTTACATGTTTTCCCACAAGAGCATTTAATCCAAAGATAACCTTAGCCCTGAAATATACCTGTAATTAATGTTAAACTTGTTAAAAACGCATTTGGCAAATCAACAAGATGAATGTGACTAGTCCTAAAACACAAGCACAAACACACACACACACATGGAGGGTTATACTCAAAAGAAAGAACTTATTTCTTACCTTGCCTTATTGAAAAAGTCGTTCACCTCATCTCACCAATGCATGGATAAGCATCTATCATCAGTAACAAATATTAGTTCTAAAGTTTTTATCTAAGAAAGGCGCCAAATATCAACGGAAATTTTTTTCTTAACTATCTTCGTCATTGCCAAATTTTGCACATAATAAGTATGTAGCCAAACTAAAGAAAGATCCAAATTAAACAAGGTCAAAATCCTATAAAACATGTCATTGTTTCCTAGAGAAAATTTCCTAAAGGGTGAGAGGTAATGACTCAAACATGGTTTATTAGGAGCTCAATTGAGTTACAGTCAATAAATTGAAAGTTGGACTAGAATAAGGCTTATTAAGTTTGTGATTTAAGTTATCCAGTATCTGAAACACGAAATTTATGCAAGAGCCAACTAGAATTAAATTCTGACTTTTTTTAACCAGCCCTCAAAAGACCAAGGAAAAGAAGAATTGTATAGTATTTTAATGGTTCCTCACTAAATAATTATAAAGGTGCATTCAAAATTACCTTATGAGGAAGAAGAAACTTGCTTGAGGAGAAGAACGGTGAAACGCTATTAAACTCTGACAACAGGGTGACGAACTACTGCACTAAGCGACGCAAAACAAGAGTGGCAGCGGCGCGGCAAGGATGGTGGCGGCACGACCGTGTGCACTAGTAAGACTAGGTTGATCCACAAAAACAAGAGGGATGAGAACTCAAAGTTAACAACGAAACACATTGACAAGTTCAGATATAATAGAAAAAGAAATACAAATTTCAAATTCTCTGCAACATAGGATCATTGACATGAATATGGCTAATAGAATAAGAAAAACTTGCAGTAGAAACATAAAAAAATAAGCAGGGAAGAATCACAGTGTTAAATTCCTCCAATTTAAGGGTTGTTTGTTATAACTTTTTGAACTAAAAAGTGATATGACAAAGTATAAACTATTTACCAGAGGGGAACGGAAAAAGTTTAGATCACTTGCCCGAATGATTAGTCAGAACCAATGAGCTATGGATGGAGTTTTTAGCAAAACTGCAAAAACACCAACGCGTCACACCTAATTATAGAAATCTTGAGATTGTGTCTTCAATGTGAAAGTAACTACAGAAACCCTATCACAACAATTGAAAAGATGAACGAACCTATCACTCCGAAGGGTGAGCTTTACACGAGAGCTTCTGAAACATTAATGGAGAAACATTCGGTAATTAGCATCCAGATAAGAGAACACCAAGTTGCAAACCAAATAAATTTTAACAGGCTTAAATCAGAAAAAACGTAAAAGAACCCTAAACAAACAAACCTAACCTTCCGCCACCGGACGTGACGAGGTTGTTAGGGATTTGGTAGTGAGGGGCCAATGTGCAGGGGAGGAGGATGAAGAGGCGAGGCCTTCTCGCAAGGATGCGTTTTGAAGGCGTGGAGGAGAAATTGGAGTCGCTGGCCTTCCTCAACTGACCTCGGTTCTACGACCAAGAACCTTGAGCCAAAGTGGTGGCAAGAACGGCGCAGCAGGGACGGTGGCGGCACGATGGGCTGCAGCGGTTGGGAGAAGGAGCACAATGGTTGAGAGATTGAGGTAGCAGATCGAGTGGTAGTGGAACAAAAATAAGGGTTTTACGGGATTTGGCAAGTTAGTGGTTCTTTTTTTTTTGGCAGCAAGTTAGTTGTTCTGCAATCTTACAGAATCAATGAATAAATACCATTAAATCGAAGACAATACATAAATCTCACCTGAGCCTAGTGGAAAGTAATTTTGAAATAGCTTAAGGTACCTGGGTTCGAATCTCATGTGGAACAATTTTTAAATCTAGAATTAATTTTTTCGCTAAATCTTTTAGGGTGAATATTTACAGCGGTTTGGTCATAAACGCTGTAAATAGTGGAAAAACTTAACCGCTGTTAATAGTAATGGCTTTTACCGCGGTTCATATACTGACAGCTGTAAAAGCCTATAATTCGCTCCGTGCTTCCGTTTTTACAGCGGCTACAAAACGTAACCGCTGCTAATAGTAATGGCTTTTACAGCGGTTCTTGTATCGACCGCTATAAAAGCCTATAATCCGCTTCGTGTTTCAATTTTTACAGCGGCTGCGAAAGCAACCGCTGTAATTGGGGCGCTGTAAAAGCCCTATTCTGGTGTAGTGATTCCATGTAAGCATGTGGTTACCACGTTGAAACTCGGTGTTATAGTATAATATAAAATCATTAAAGTGGCACTTACCTAACAGTTTAAGCTTTTGAGATAAGTGATTGTTTGACATGGTATCAGAGTCTCTATGATCGAGAGGTTTAGAGTTCGATCCTTGCTCCCTCACTTTCTAATTAAAAAATGGAATTTAATTAAGCACATGATAGGTGAGCCTGTGCATTTATCCACGTTTCAAGCCCAAAGCGCGCTTGCGTGAGAGGGCGTGTTAGAATATAATATAAAACCATTAAAGTGATCCTTACCCAACAATTTAAACTTTTGGGATAAGTGGTTGTTTGACACTCGGAAAACAAAGATGAAGGACGACGTACTATGTATATATACAATTTAGAATGGGTTACCAAAGTAGACTCTCTTGATTTAATTTATTAATCTTACTACACTCTAAACACTTTCTCTAGTCTGACTTCAGCGTCATATTTCATTGCATGTACCCAACTACAATCCTCAGCCTTATTTACACCCATCTATGCAGCTAATCACCAACGAGATTCCTTTTAACACAAGTTGCTGACCAAGATCCATAATTAATGGAAATTTTTTTCATATTTCAATGCATATCTTGAATTATTTCTAAACTCTTTCACTACAAGAAAATCACTCCTTACGGACAGCTAAACGTCTTCGGTAACGGATGAAACCGTCGTTAATTGGATATTTCCGAGACCCAGTTTCCATTTCAGCATTATGTAACTGGGCAAAATCCTTCTCACTTAATCACTAACAATGATGGGATGGAGAATTAGATTGATGACCTGGTAGAAAATCAAATAAAGTCATGTAATTGTTGACTACACGGAGGTACTAATACTGCAAAAGCAGTTCGTATGGAATTTGTCATGATGCCAGAATCTTCAAAATGGAGAATTTTTGGTTAGCCACATTGTACAACCAACTACAGATGATGCAATTGTGATATCTAAGGATATGAACATGGATGTCTGAAATGCACATAATGAAAATGATTTGTTGGGATGCGACTGTCATGTAAAACAACCATCAACTCGGTTGTAGGACTATGTAACAAACACGGTGCAGAAGTTGAGTCCTCCCTCTAGTTTATCATCTCAATCACATCCTTCAGATACACCATATCCTATTGCACACTATGTAAACTATGATAAATTTTCTTTACCACATAGACATTTTCTTGTAGCAATTACTACAGGAAAAGAGTCACTCTACTTTTATAAGGCAGTGAAAGATGTTTGATGGAGAAAAGCAATGAAAGCTGAGATCTAAGCTCTGGAACGCAGTCACATGTGGAGCATGCATCCACTGCCTCCTTGGAAGAAAACTCTTAGTTGCAAGTGGGTGTGTCGTATCAAGTATAACTTCGATGGGACAGTCGAGCGATAAAAGGCTCATTTGGTTGTACTCGGGAATCATCAAGTGGAAGGGATCAACAATATTGAAACATTTTCCCAATCACAAAAATAGTCAAAGTACGAACTGTACTAGTAGTTGCAACAGTCTAAACTTGGGAACTTCACCAAATGGACGTGCACAATGCATTCCTACCTGGAGATCTAAATGAAGAAGTTTCCATAAAAATGGCTCCTAGTTTTTCAGTTGCGAAACCAAACAAGGTGTGAAAGCTAAGAAAATCGTTAAACTAATCAAAACAAGCTCTATGTTGCTGGTCTACAAAACTATCTCATACCCTCAAATATTATGGATTTTAACAATCATATCTTGAATACTTTTCGTTCACTTTGCACCAAGGAAGGATCAAATTTGTGGTCCTTGTTGGCACTGATGATTTAATCATTGTCGGCAATGATTCCTCTATCATCAAGCGCTTTAAGCATTATCTCAACGTGTGTTTTCATATGAAGATCTTGGAACATTGAAGTACATTGAAGTTGCCAAAATCCTACGGGTAATTTCCTTTGTCGGTGTAATTACACACTTACTCTAAAGCTGGTCTCCTTGGTGTTTTTTATAAACCAATGAATGACATTCAAAACTAGCACAAGGGCCACTAAGCCCGGAAACCAAAGAAGAAATGAAAGAAAGAAAGAAAGAAAGAGGCTAAGGGCCCGTTTGGTGGTCAGGATAGGATATGATAGGATATAATATGTGAACATGATATCAACAGGATAGGATAAGAGCAGGATAAACTCTTATCATATCCTGTGTTTGAGGTGCACATGATAAGGACAGGATATGATAAGGAAAAATGTATCAGATTTATATTTGAATAAAAAATACATTTAAAATTTATCATTCTATTAAATTTAATTTCTTTACATTTTCATGAATGAGTCTATATTTTAAAATAAATAAAATTAATTTAAATTTTATTAATTAACCTATTTTATTGTTTTGAAGATACCCTATATTTTAAATAAAATTATGCAGTTAACCGATTGGTTTTCACTTAGTTGTGACACGTGATAATTAACAATAAAAGTTAACTAAATTAAGAATATTATTATTTCAAAAGTAATTTATATTTGAATTATAAATTATTATATAAGTAGATAAGTAGTTTTAAATAATAGGAGATGAAAATAAAAAATTAATCTATTACTATTAAAAAATCAATATTTGTCATCAATGTTTTTCACTTAGTTGTGACACGTGATAAACAATAAAAATTAACTAAATTAAAAATATTATTATTTCAAAAATACTTTATATTTAAATTATTATATAAGTAGATAAATAATTTTTAAATAATAGGAGATGAAAATATTAAATTAGTCTATTATTATTAATAAATCAATATTTGTAAGTGAGTAGTCTATTTTTACTATTTATGAATAATAATTTTATTTATTTTTTATTTTAGTTAAATTAATATTTTTATATTTATTAATTAATATTATTATAAATTATAAATTATATAATATTAAAATAAATTAATTTGGAGTTAGGATACTGAAAGAAAATATATAACTGGTATCCTATCCTGCTCTATCCTAGCTCCCCCCTCAGGATAACTTTTACACATGATTGACAGGATAGGATAGAAGACAGGATAGTGTTATCATATCCTGCTGGTGCAACAAACAACAGATAACAACAGGATATGATTACTATCCTGTCCAATCATATCCTATCCTGGTCACCAAACGGGCCCTAAAAGCCAAAGAAACTAGTAAAACTCAAGCAAAACAAAAGCTTGATGCAAACCCAAAAACTATCCCACATACATTTGTAACAACCCCACATGATACCACCAAAACACCAAGACCTTCCAACAAAGCTTTTTCCATTCCAAGCAAACCAGATCGTCAATAACACAATGAGATGTAACTGAAAAATTCAAGCACCCGGTAAACCGAGCAGACCACCCGAACCAAGTAACATCAAAAAGAGAAGAAACAAGATACCGAGTTAGTTTTCCACTCAAATAGCAAGTTCTGGAAATCCCTCTTCTTCGCTTTAACCCAATGTCATGAGCGAATCTGCACCAGGTCACCATCTAAAACTTCATCCTTGAAGACAATACTGTTGCGCAACAACCATAAAGACCAACACATTGACATCCATACAGCCACCACCACTGGCCGCTGTGAATTGCTACTGCCAAATGATAAGAATTGAGCAGAGGGAACTGATAGTAGCAGGCACGACAGAGAAAACACCAAACCAACGAAACACTGCTCGCCAAACATCAAGGGAGAATGGACATGAGAAAAACAAATGATCAGTACACACTTCAGCCTGATTACAGAACACACAAAGGGTACTCTCCTCCTCATGGATGATCCGACGCCGGCTTAAATTGTCCTTAGTCTGAACTCGATTGAGAAACAAACGCCAGATAAAAGCCTTGACTTTAGAAGGTGCACAGCCACACCAAATTGACTTGAAATCAATATTCGTGCTTGCCGGGGTTTCTACCTGCAAAAAAGAATCAGTAGAGTTAACTGAATAAACTCCCTCCTCCCCACGCACCCACACCCACGTATCTAGTCTCCTCTCATTCAGCCTAACACTATTAATCATCCCCAACAGTTCTTGGAATTAGACAACTTCCCTCCCCCTTAACCCCCTCCTCTAGTTGAAAGCCCAACACCACACACCATCTCGCCACAGACCAAGATCCTTAATTGAGGAATACTTCTTTCTAGAAAAATTATATAACCTATGAAATTGCCCTTCCAACTGACCAGAACCAAGCCCATCTTCTAGCCAAAAGCTAGTTGCATCACCTTCCCCAATTATCTTCTTAAGCCCAGATACAAACCAACTTAGATTGTCCTCCAAGCACAAAGAAGTTACATCCCGCCACATGGAACGCACACACCCCTAACGTAGATTTCATTAATATATATATATTAGGAAAGATAAATAAAACTAGGATTTGATCACCCTGCACCATAAGCTATTAGATTCATTCAAATACCTCCACCTCCACTTGCCAATAAGAGCTTTATTAAAGATAAACAAATCCTTTATCCCAAGCCCACCAGATTCCTTAGGCTTACAGACATCAACCCATTTTACCCAAGCAATTTTACTGTTCACATCCGAGCCACCCCAAAGAAATTTTCGCATAAGCCGAGTGCACGCCTTCCCCACCCCTACCGACATTTTAAAGAAAGAAAAAAAAATAGAGGTAAAGAGGACAACACACTCTGGATAAGAAAAATCCACTCCCCAACGTGTTCTATGTTTCCACCTGGACAACTTGTTCCTGATTTTCTGAATAATAGGCTCCCAGAGCTGCAAACCATTTGAGCGCCCTCCCACCGGGATACCTAAATACACAAAGGGAACATACATTTGATTACAATTCAACATGTAAGCATACCTGAAGAGGATGCTTCCATCCACCGCTACCCCTACCAACTTACTTTTATGGAAATTAACTTTGAGACTTGAAGTAAGTTCAAAGCACCTCAATACACATTTAATCACAATGGTCAATTTCAATGAGTTCAACTGACAGGAAAAAAAGAGGAAGACATAAGACTAGGAAACAAACATGATAACGCCCACCAAAGAAAGGTGCAGGACAAATAAACAAATAAAGCCTCTCACCGAGCCACCTTGAACCCGCAGCAACAATGGAAAAACACAAGAAAGCAGGGGTGCCCAAGTCTGATATAACAATTCCAAGAGCTCCCATCGAACGACCAACTCAACCAATTTCTCAATTGGAGATTTCGGTGTTGATGGTTCTGGGTGGGGGTTTGGGTGGTGATGATGGTTTTGGTGGGAGAGGAGAGGAAGGAGGAGGAGGAAGATGAATGGAATTTCTGGGTTTTGAAGATGGAGGAGTTTTAGAGATGAAGGTATGAATTTCTAGGTTTTGAAATAATTATGAGGGGAGAATGACTTAATTTGTTGGAATAAATTTTTGAGGGACTGAACTAGAAGTAAAAAAGTTCACATGGAACCATTTTAGATCAAAAATAAAATTTTCAAAGACTAAAATATTTATAGTTTTTTCAGGTACCATTTTATATTTATGTGTATAAGTTAAGGACAAAAACATATTTAACCCTAAATTAATTGATTAAAAAAATATAAAAATTTTAATTAATTATCTTGAATGTGATTGGTCCACCTAGATCATGGGTTATTTAACCCAAATATTACCATGGGTCATTTAGACAACCCCGTCTACGAAACGTATTTAATGAAAGTCACATAATAAATATATAGCCTCTGTAGTTACTGTCAAAATTGTTTTTCTCTTTGACAGTCCTGTATTATTGAGTCCGGATTCATACATGAAAACAACAACATCACTCACATTCATACACCATTTTGTCTACATCTCTTACTGACTCACACATTATATCACATTCACTTCTTTCTATCTCATTACAGTATGGTTGATTTTAGAAAGAAAGTGAGAAAAAAGAAAATGAATAGAGAAAAAAAGAAAGAGGAAAATAAGACAAATGTAGTAAATTTTATAGGTCGTTTGATGTGATAGTAGGAATTGTATTTTTTTTATTGTTAAACCGGAATTGGAGGAATATAGCTTGTCCTGAATAAATAAGGAGGGAAATTCCTCAGCTGATTGGCTTGTGAGACACGAAGTCATCTCCCTTTTTTTGGGGTTTGGGAGGTGGCTTCCCTCTCCTCTGAGCTAGAATACCTTCTCTTGAAGGATCGTCTGGTCGTTCACTAGTTTGTTTTAATTTTTCTTTTGTTTTTAAATTTCGATGCACCAAAAAAAGAGATATATAGAAAAGAAGAAGAGAAAAGAGAAAGAATGAGGTGGACCCGCCGGGGGACCCAAGACCCTTTATAGTTTATAGGTAGGTCGAGTCGCCCATCTTAGGGCGAGATGCACTGACCAGTCCACATGCCTGCAAGATGCCAAGTCCGAAGCTCGAGGACGAAGTGCGTCTTAGACTCGACTCACCAAACCTGTCGTGTGATGTCTTCATTGGAGTGCAAATCGCGAGCCTTGACCCTACGACCTGGAACCCTTCCAAGCTGTAAGACCCGGGGATTTATTTATGTTTTGTATTATTGAAGAATAATATAAAGTACGATGTTTTATTTTCAGTAAGGAGAAAATACTGATTAATTGTTACTATAACGCTTGTATAGTAATTTATTACGTAATTAATTATTACGTAAAGCGCGAGTAGTCGATATGCATGCATGACATGCATAATTTTGGGTAGTGCATAAAATATGCAAAAAGGGAATTTTCGAGACTCATATCTATTATATTGGAGGAGGAGTTTTATTTATTTATTAAATAAATATAAAGTGTTATGGGAATTTATTTAAATCAGATTTTTATTTTGAATTAATTTATTTTGAGAAGATAGGATTTGAAAATTGGAGATATACCTTTTTTTTATGTTGGGCTGAAAATAAGGGTTTTATTGTATTTTCACCTCCACACCCTCCACTATAAATAGGAGTCTCTAGTGAAGGGAAAATCACAACTCAGAGCTCTCCAAATTTTTGTGAGTCTCTATCTCTCCCTCTCCAGAGTTCTTCTTGACCTCTATAGGAAATAATTCCTATAGTAACTAAGCTCTGCTTCCTTCGGGAAGTAGTGAACTCAAGTATTTTTTCTTCTTGTTTACAAGAAGAAGATGAAATATTGTTTGGTTTTAGGGGATGGGGTTCGAATATTTGAAGGGGGGAAATGATGCTCCTTTTTCCTTCAAATTCTAACCCTAGTTTGTTGGTCCGTGCAGGTTCGCGCACGGAAAGGTTAGATCGAACGTACTCGATCTCACGTGGAAAGCGTAGCCAAGGTGAGGGCACTTCCGTCTAGAGAAGTCTTACTGCTTTCCTGCATGTGAAGTTGTATGCGAGTGTGGTTGATAACATGCTTAGTATTAGTATTCAATATTATGCTAAGTGATGATATGATGTATGATTTATTACTAAGTTAATATGATAAATTCTTAGTATGCTATAGAACTAGTTAGTTGATGTATGCTAGTTCAAGTATGCCTTATTTGCTAAGTGAAATTATGCATGATGTTATTTAATTTCAATAACATGAGATAAAATGCCTGTCTATTTACTTGAAGTAGTAACATGAGACTAGGATTTTATGATGTTTACTCGCATGCAAGTAAATTATGATTAGTGGAACATAGGTCTGGTTAGGACTATGAACCATGAGAACAGTGGTTCCGTTAGAGACAAAACGGATAACTTGCACGCGAGGGTGAATGCGGTTTGAACCGTGATGTTATGACTTGTGGGTGTCTGACCCATGGTGTGCTGTGGTCATTCCAAGGAACGCCATGATGTTGTGAGCTTTGCTCATGGTGTTGTTCGTCTGCTGGACGAATGGTGTTGGATCCAAGGTGAAAGGTGGTTGTGTGAAAAGTGAGGACTCATAGACTAACTGAAACTTAGGCTATGTGATTAACCTTTTAGTTATGTTCTGTTGATTAATGATGATATTATATTGTCTATAACATGCTAGAGACTAGAGATATTTGAGAGTCAGAAGTTGACCCTCTCTATTTGCTATTTGTTGTTTGGGCGCTTAACGCCAACAGATGGTGATCCGGAAGGAGCTAGTGGATCAGGACTGGGAGATTTATCTCCATAGTTTTGATGAGGACACGGCCTGGGGTGTCGACTACCGCCAGGAGAAGAACGTGTACGTCGGCGGCGCGACCATCTTCAAAAGAGACTAAGCTGGGCAGATTGTTGAGACTCAGCCTATCAGAGGGAAGATTCGGTTTCCTCACGCACCCTTCCATTTTGGACTCCCCTTAGGGATGGATTTTCTCAGCGGTTCGGAGTCGGACCCTAGTGAGGGGCCAGGCTACGAGTCAGGCGAGGGGAGCGAGCCTTCAGTGACTTCCGAGTACCGGAATCCGACAGAGGGACTTTTGGTGCCGAAGGAGGAGCCGGTGAGCCCCATTGCACCACCCGAGCAAGAGCTGAATCAGGGACTCATGGATCCCGTACCATTAGGGTTTGGGTGGAGCTTGGAGGCATTGAGGCAGTGGAACCTGGACATGAAAGTTGAGCTTCCGAAGCCAGGAGAGGAGACGCCGGAGCCTTCCAACATGTGGGCCAGAGAAGATGCAGACTGCAACGAGTGGCCTTGATTGGGTTGAGAGCGCTGTTTTATTTTTGGAGCTTTTATTTTACTTTGAAGTACTTGTAGTTGATTTTCAAATGTAAACCATTTTGTCAGATTACTAGGGTGGTTTTGTTTACACACATGGGTGTGGCCACCGTACATTATTTCAGTTATTGGATTTATATCAATCGTTCGTTTTCCTTACTCGCACGTTGTTTATTTGATTTATATTTAACGCTGAGAACTTTCGTAATAATTGGATCTTTGTCATTTAATGAAGATTAATAAATGGACGGCGAAAATTCTTTGTGAAAATCATGATTTTTGGTTTTTCGTGACGTCCGAGAAATCGGGGCGTTACATTGTGGTATCAGAGCTCCGGTTGAGAAACCAGAGCACTAAGGGTTTTGGGCTTACGAGTTTTCGAACTCGTGGTGTTTTGTTTGATAAATGTGTTTTCAAAACTTCGCGGTGAGATTGGGTAGACTTGTTTGCTAAGATGTTTGAAGTGTGATCTTATTTGGAGTGGAGTATCAATGCCATGATGCTTTGGTTGAAAGTTTTTACTGTTAGATGATCTCTCTGACTGAGGAACTGACGTTTGGTTGTGTTTTTATCAACAAGCAGGTTTGACATCATGCCTCCTAGACAGGACCCAACTAACGCTCAGCTCGCTCAGACCATGGCTCAATTGGCCCAAGTGGTGGCTCAGCAGGCCAATGCTAGTGTTACGATGGTCGCTGCCCAAGCTCAGAGAGAGGCTGAAGAACATGCCAGAAGGGCGCAGAGGTTGGAACGGGAGCTGAACCAGGATCAGGTCAGAATGAGAACTGATTTCAATCGGCAGAACCCGCCAAAGTTTGAAGGGGAAGTTGAACCCGAGAAAGCGGATCTTTGGATCCAAGAGCTGGAAAAGATTTTTGAAGCTTTGCACACAACTGATGGAGAGAAGGTGAATCTCGCTACCTTCATGCTGAAAGGGGATGCAGAGTACTGGTGGAGGAGCACCAGGCTGTTGATGACGACTAACCAGGTGGCTATTACCTGGGATTCATTCAAAACAGCTTTTCTGAACAAGTACTTTCCAGAGACTGCAAGAGATGATATGGAGAACCGTTTCCTCAGACTGAAACAAGGAAGCATGACTGTTGGGGAATATGCAGCCAAGCTGGAGAGTCTGTCGAAGTACTTTCGCTTCTTCCGAGAACAAGTTGATGAAGGGTATCTCTGCAACCGTTTCATGATTGGTTTGAGGGATGAAATTGAGGAGTCCGTCAGACCTTTGGGAGTCAGAGTCTTTCAACAACTGGTTGAGAAGTCTCGCGAGGTTGAGGTCATGAAGAATCGTCGAGGGAACCGACAGGAAAGTGGAGGGCCAATCAGGTCTGGTCACAAACAAGCTGGGAAGACTGAAAAGGGTAGGGCTGGTCAGAAGAAGCCTTATCAGAATGCAACTGGTAGGACATCATCTACCAAAGTCGGAGCAAAAACTCCGAGAGAAGATGTTACTTGTTTCAAGTGTAATGAGAAAGGGCACTATGCCAATGAATGTGGGAAAGAGATTACTTGCTGGAAGTGCCAGAAGACGGGGCACATCTCGACAAACTGTCCTGATGCGCCAAAAGCTGAACCTGTGTTGAATACGGCAAGGGGGAGACGTCCAGTTGCTAAGGGACGTGTCTTTGCTGTTACTGGCAAGCAAGCTGAGGGTGTTGAAGATCTTATTCAGGGTACGTGTACTATTGCTGGTATCTCCTTGATGGTTTTGTTTGATTCGGGTGCTACGCACTCGTTTATATCTGATGAGTGTGCGAAGAAAATAGGGTTGCTAACCTCAGAGTTACTTTTCGATATGGTGGTGACAACCCCTGCTGCCGATCGCTTAGTTACTCGCACGGCATGCTTGAAATGTCCGTTGGTTTACGAGGATCGGAAGTTCCTTGCAAACCTTATATGTTTAGGGCTTAAAGAGCTCGATGTGATTTTGGGGATGGACTGGTTGGCGCAATATCATGTTCTTTTGGATTGTGCTAACAAGGCCGTGGTATTTCCGGATTCAGGCGTTACGGATTATTTGAATTCGTACCATTTGAAGAAGGGTTCACCGGCGTTCGTGAACTCTATCGTGGCGGAAGCAAGAAACGATAGTGATGTACGGAACATCTCGATAGTGCAAGACTATGTGGATGTTTTTCCGGAGGATGTGCCCGGATTGCCACCAGTAAGGGAGACGGAGTTCTCCATTGACATCATGCCCGGCACGGGACCGATATCGATGGCGCCGTATCGGATGGCACCAGCGGAATTGATGGAATTGGCAAAACAGTTGGATGATCTCTCTTCAAAGGGATTTATTCGACCGAGTGTGTCTCCTTGGGGAGCGCCAGTGTTGTTGGTAAAGAAGAAGGACGGGAGGTCCAGGTTGTGTGTAGATTACCGACAACTAAACAAGGTGACAGTGAAGAATCGTTATCCGATGCCTCGGATAGACGACTTGATGGACCAACTTCGGGGAGCAGTTGTTTTCTCGAAGATTGATCTGAAATCAGGGTATCACCAGATTCGGGTGAAGGAGGCTGACATTCAGAAGACGGCATTCAGAACTCGATATGGACATTATGAATATCTCGTGATGCCATTTGGAGTTACTAATGCACCCGCAGTTTTTATGGACTACATGAACCGTGTGTTCAGGCCATTCTTGGACAAGTTCGTAGTGGTGTTCATAGACGATATTCTAATTTACTCGAAGAGTAAGGAGGAACATGAGGAGCATTTACGTCAAGTGCTAGAGGTGTTGCGGAAGAAGGAACTCTATGCTAATGGAGGAAAGTGTGAGTTCTGGATGGAGGAAGTGAAGTTCCTTGGTCATGTCATATCTAGCAAAGGTGTGGCAGTGGACCCCAGCAAAATTGAATCAGTTTTGGCATGGGAACAACCGAAGACAGCAAGTGATATCAGAAGTTTTGTTGGCTTGCTGGCTACTATCGGCGTTTCGTGAAGGATTACGCCAAGTTGACTGCACCGTTGACTCATTTGACAAAGAAGGATCAACCGTTTGCGTGGACGGAGAAGTGTGAGGCTAGCTTCCAAGAAATGAAGAAGCGGTTGACCACCGCACCTGTACTAGCTTTGCCAAAGGAGGGAGAACCATACGACGTGTACTGTGATGCGTCGCATAATGGTTTGGGTTGTGTGATGATGCAAGAGAAGAGGGTGATTGCTTATGCTTCGCGACAGTTGAAAGTCCATGAGAAGAATTACCCTACGCATGATTTGGAGTTGGCTGCTATAGTGTATGCTCTCAAGATCTGGAGACATTACTTGTATGGCAGTACGTTCACGATCTATAGTGATCACAAGAGTTTGAAGTACTTGTTTGATCAGAAGGATCTGAACATGAGGCAGAGACGGTGGATGGAGTTTCTGCAAGACTATGAGTTCTCATTACAGTATCATCCGGGGAAGACCAATGTTGTAGCTGATGCTCTGAGTCGAAAGGCTATACATGTATCCTCGTTGATGGTCAAGGAGTTAGAAGTGTTGGAGGCTTTCCGTGATCTGAGTTTGAATGTTGAACTCGCACCGGGGAAGCTGAGCTTTGGAATGGTGACGGTGTCTAGTGGACTCTTGGATGAGATAAAGTCGAAACAAGAGACCGATGAAGGGTTGATTGAATGGCGCAAGCTTGTGGCACAAGGAAAAGCGTCTGAGTTCGCTATTGGGAACGACAATATTCTGCGTTGTAAGGGACGAGTTTGTGTACCCAATGATGCAGTAATGAGGAAGCTGATCTTGGATGAAGGTCACAAAAGCAGATTGAGTATTCATCCGGGGATGAATAAGATGTATCAGGACTTGAAACTTCATTTCTGGTGGCCTGGGATGAAGAAACAAGTAGCTGAGTATGTGTCGACATGTTTGACGTGTCAGAAGGCGAAGGTGGAACATCAGAAACCAGCAGGAAAGCTGCAGTCATTGGATGTCCCGGAGTGGAAATGGGATAGCATTTCCATGGACTTCGTGACGGCGTTGCCGCTTACACGAAGGAAGTTCGATGCAATTTGGGTTGTAGTTGATCGATTGACGAAGACTGCTCACTTCGTGCCAATCAATCTGAACTACAAGGTAGAGAGGTTGGCGGAGATATACATTGCTGAGATTGTACGCTTGCACGGTGTGCCATCTAGCATTGTGTCGGACAGAGACCCGAGGTTTACCTCGCGTTTCTGGGAAGCTTTGCAGCGGGCTTTGGGAACCAGGTTGAAATTGAGTTCCGCTTATCATCCACAGACGGATGGGCAAACCGAGAGGACCATCCAATCCTTGGAGGATTTGCTAAGATCTTGTGTGCTGGATCACAAAGGCAGCTGGGATGAGATGTTGCCATTGATCGAGTTCACTTACAACAACAGCTTTCATGCAAGCATAGGGATGGCCCCTTATGAAGCGTTGTATGGTCGGAGGTGCCGTACACCCTTGTGCTGGCATCAAGATGGGGAGAACTTGATTGTTGGACCTGAATTAGTTCAGAAAACCACAGAAGAGGTGAAGCGAATCCAAGAGAAGATGAGGGTTTCGCAGAGTCGTCAGAAAAGTTATGCTGACAATCGCAGGAAGGAGTTGGAGTTTCAAGCTGGAGATCATGTCTTCTTGCGGGTTACCCCGATGACAGGTGTCGGAAGGGCGATCAAGTCAAAGAAGCTTACTCCAAAGTTTATCGGACCGTACCAGATTACGGAGCGTGTTGGACCCGTGGCGTATAGGATTGCCTTACCGCCGTTCCTATCCAACATACATGATGTGCTGCATGTGTCGCAACTTCGGAGGTATATGGCTGATAATTCTCATGTGATTGAACCTGATGATATTCAGCTGAAGGATGATCTAACGATGGAAATGCCGCCCATCAAGATCGTCGACAAAAGCACCAAACGCTTGAGGAACAAGGAAGTATCCTTAGTGAAGGTTGTATGGAATCAAGCTACGGGCGATGCGACTTGGGAATTAGAGGATAAAATGCGGAAATCACATCCCGAGTTGTTTGTAGACCCTTAAGTTTCGAGGTCGAAACTATTTTAAGGGGGGGAGTATTGTAAGACCCGGGGATTTATTTATGTTTTGTATTATTGAAGAATAATATAAAGTACGATGTTTTATTTTCAGTAAGGAGAAAATACTGATTAATTGTTACTATAACGCTTGTATAGTAATTTATTACGTAATTAATTATTACGTAAAGCGCGAGTAGTCGATATGCATGCATGCACATGCATAATTTTGGGTAGTGCATAAAATATGCAAAAAGGGAATTTTCGAGACTCATATCTATTATATTGGAGGAGGAGTTTTATTTATTTATTAAATAAATATAAAGTGTTATGGGAATTTATTTAAATCAGATTTTTATTTTGAATTAATTTATTTTGAGAAGATAGGATTTGAAAATTGGAGATATACCTTTTTTTTATGTTGGGCTGAAAATAAGGGTTTTATTGTATTTTCACCTCCACACCCTCCACTATAAATAGGAGTCTCTAGTGAAGGGAAAATCACAACTCAGAGCTCTCCAAATTTTTGTGAGTAGACTCTCCCTCTCCAGAGTTCTTCTTGACCTCTATAGGAAATAATTCCTATAGTAACTAAGCTCTGCTTCCTTCGGGAAGTAGTGAACTCAAGTATTTTTTCTTCTTGTTTACAAGAAGAAGATGAAATATTGTTTGGTTTTAGGGGATGGGGTTCGAATATTTGAAGGGGGGAAATGATGCTCCTTTTTCCTTCAAATTCTAACCCTAGTTTGTTGGTCCGTGCAGGTTCGCGCACGGAAAGGTTAGATCGAACGTACTCGATCTCGCGTGGAAAGCGTAGCCAAGGTGAGGGCACTTCCGTCTAGAGAAGTCTTACTGCTTTCCTGCATGTGAAGTTGTATGCGAGTGTGGTTGATAACATGCTTAGTATTAGTATTCAATATTATGCTAAGTGATGATATGATGTATGATTTATTACTAAGTTAATATGATAAATTCTTAGTATGCTATAGAACTAGTTAGTTGATGTATGCTAGTTCATGTATGCCTTATTTGCTAAGTGAAATTATGCATGATGTTATTTAATTTCAATAACATGAGATAAAATGCCTGTCTATTTACTTGAAGTAGTAACATGAGACTAGGATTTTATGATGTTTACTCGCATGCAAGTAAATTATGATTAGTGGAACATAGGTCTGGTTAGGACTATGAACCATGAGAACAGTGGTTTCGTTAGAGACAAAACGGATAACTTGCACGCGAGGGTGAATGCGGTTTGAACCGTGATGTTATGACTTGTGGGTGTCTGACCCATGGTGTGCTGTGGTCGTTCCAAGGAACGCCATGATGTTGTGAGCTTTGCTCATGGTGTTGTTCGTCTGCTGGACGAATGGTGTTGGATCCAAAGTGAAAGGTGGTTGTGTGAAAAGTGAGGACGCATAGACTAACTGAAACTTAGGCTATGTGATTAACCTTTTAGTTCTGTTCTGTTGATTAATGATGATATTATATTGTCTATAACATGCTAGAGACTAGAGATATTTGAGAGTCAGAAGTTGACCCTCTCTATTTGCTATTTGTTGTTTGGGCGCTTAACGCCAACAGATGGTGATCCGGAAGGAGCTAGTGGATCAGGACTGGGAGATTTATCTCCATAGTTTTGATGAGGACACGGCCTGGGGTGTCGACTACCGCCAGGAGAAGAACGTGTACGTCGGCGGCGCGACCATCTTCAAAAGAGACTAAGCTGGGCAGATTGTTGAGACTCAGCCTATCAGAGGGAAGATTCGGTTTCCTCACGCACCCTTCCGTTTTGGACTCCCCTTAGGGATGGATTTTCTCAGCGGTTCGGAGTCGGACCCTAGTGAGGGGCCAGGCTACGAGTCAGGCGAGGGGAGCGAGCCTTCAGTGACTTCCGAGTACCGGAATCCGACAGAGGGACTTTTGGTGCCGAAGGAGGAGCCGGTGAGCCCCATTGCACCACCCGAGCAAGAGCTGAATCAGGGACTCATGGATCCCGTACCATTAGGGTTTGGGTGGAGCTTGGAGGCATTGAGGCAGTGGAACCTGGACATGAAAGTTGAGCTTCCGAAGCCAGGAGAGGAGACGCCGGAGCCTTCCAACATGTGGGCCAGAGAAGATGCAGACTGCAACGAGTGGCCTTGATTGGGTTGAGAGCGCTGTTTTATTTTTGGAGCTTTTATTTTACTTTGAAGTACTTGTAGTTGATTTTCAAATGTAAACCATTTTGTCAGATTACTAGGGTGGTTTTGTTTACACACATGGGTGTGGCCACCGTACATTATTTCAGTTATTGGATTTATATCAATCGTTCGTTTTCCTTACTCGCACGTTGTTTATTTGATTTATATTTAACGCTGAGAACTTTCGTAATAATTGGATCTTTGTCATTTAATGAAGATTAATAAATGGACGGCGAAAATTCTTTGTGAAAATCATGATTTTTGGTTTTTCGTGACGTCCGAGAAATCGGGGCGTTACACAAGCTTAGGGCTCCACGCCAGCTGGCGGACCCATAGCTCGAACCAGTGCACATGCTCGCAAGACGCCAAGTATGAAGTATGAAGATGAAGCGTGTCTTTATCTCGCCGCGTCAAGTCTTCTGTTGCTGGCTCTACATTGAGGGTGTGTGGAAAACTTTCCCGCAAGATGCCAAGTCTAAGGCATGGAATAAGGACGTGTTTTCAGCCTTATCTCGCCCAAGACTTCATATCCCAAGAGTTTCATTGAACATACTGCACCTAGACTTGCCTTGCATTCTTACTCAGTCAATCCTTCATTCGTCGATCTAGTCATATCAAATAACGTCATCCCTGTGCCCGATAGTTTTTATGCATAACTATCATACAATTTCTCTGAATTTTCCAGCAGACGCGTCTTCTCGCGTCTAGCGCCATCTATGCTCGACAATGCCTTTATATAAGGGATTACCATTAAACTGCCAAAGGAATTAACTTCC
Source organism: Lotus japonicus (assembly GCF_012489685.1). Lineage (NCBI taxonomy): Eukaryota > Viridiplantae > Streptophyta > Magnoliopsida > Fabales > Fabaceae > Lotus > Lotus japonicus. Next base: position 34,971,362 of record NC_080043.1, on the reverse strand, counting down.
AAAATTTCATATTTTTTCACATTGAAAATTATTAGCTTTCTAGTCATTTGATGAAGTGTTTGCATAGGTCTATAATTAGACTTTTTTTTTACTGTGTAAGTACATAAGATCACTTGTTTATTTATACATGTATGATGTATAATTAAATCCTGAGTGAATGGTAATTAGCTCCACATTTTCTGCTGTTACCGACAAAATCACCATTAAATATAGAAAAATAAGACTAAATAGTAAAGATGTTTAGTATCGTCAATAATTTGTGACAGTGTTAGAACGAAGTCATACTCACCACAGACCACACGATAATCTTCCCAACATTGACCTGCATTTGGTTCTTCAATATGATATATTTACTAGATATGGAAGAAGAACGCCACTTTTGCAGGGGGATAAGAAAACTAGCGACAAAAAGTATTAGGAGTTTTTTAAGAAGCAAACGTATAGAATTATAAATTTATAATTTTTCCAAAGATGAAGTTTTGATTCCATTCTATACCCCCTAAATTGGGAGGGAACCAAAATGATGAGGAAAACCACTGTAACATAATAAAGGGAGAATTGGATTGTGTCTGTGAAATTCGATCACGATTGACTCCTCCATTTAAAGTTTCTTTTGATATCTTAAGTTAAGCGTATCGTCTAGGGAGGTGATGTACAAACGGTAGAGTAAGATAGAAAGCAGCGGATAATGCACACATATCATTCATCCTGGTTCACCTAAAATCAGAAGCTACGTCCAATCCTTGACAATCACTAAAATTTCCACTATCAAGTATAAAACACTTCTCCTTACAAGTATTATTTTACTATGCTTCTTCAGGCAAAACTGAGTATTCTTTCTCATGCCTCTCCAGGCACTATCGAGTATTCTTTTACCATGCCTCTACAAGCAAAAATAAGTATTCTTTTTCATGTCTCTCTAGACACAACCAAGTATTCTTTTTCCATGCCTCTTCAGGCACTACAAGTATTCTTTTCCGTGCTTTTTCATGCACCAAGAATTACAAATTCACATTTGAGGTGCGGTTCATACAGACTTCAAAGATGTTTACGAATTTAACATAGAAGGATTCATCACTAGTTGTATAGGACAAAACTGATCAGATCAAGTGCTCTCAATCCTTAACTCCATGACTTGATCAATTTGCAGGGTAGACATTGTAATCACATGATCATAGCATTTAAGCCTTTTTTTCTCTCTAGGTTTAGAACATGTTAGTTTTCATTTAGGCCTTCTTTCCTCTTCACTCTTGCTCTTCTTAGCATATGCATATATGTTGTGATCAATTCAACTCAGCCTTGCTTCTCTTCATCTTCACAGTTGCTATTTCTCTTTTGGTCTTCTATGATATCGGAAAAAGTAACACAAGAAAGGGGGGTTTGAAGTTTGTTCCTTAAAAACTTGAGTTTTCAAATGATTATAAATTTAGAAAGAGTTTTCGCAATCGTTTGATGCAGTAGATGAATATAAAGATAGCAAGGTAAAAGATAATAAACACACATCGATATATCATGGTTCACCTACAAACGATGGAGCTACGTCCAGCCCTTGACAGCACCAAGATTTCCACTAACAAGTATCAAGGACTTCTCCTACAACAAGTATTCGATAAGACTTCTCCCAACAAGTATTTGACAGGACTTCTCCCAACAAGTATTATACAGGACTTCTTCTATGATCTTTTGCAAGATCTTCTGGTTCTACGGGTTTCTCTTCTTACAAGAGGGATTGTAGACATTTTCAGTATAGTGAACTACAAAGTGTTTGGATGAGGTTTGACTCTAAGGTCTACTTGGTGTTCAGAATCTGGAGAGTATTGGATAGATGATTCGACTCTGTGGCTCTTTGATGATAGGAATTTATATGGTCTTTTTCCCTTAATTTTCTTATCTTTTTCTTAGGTTTTACTGTCTTTTTAGTTGCATTTAGGTTTTTTATTATATTAGAGTCATCATTTGCATTATAGTCTGCATTTTAGTTCATAATAGTTGAGTCTTTTTGCATTTAAGTCCTTAGTCTAGATGTCATTATTGGAAGGAATCTTCGTAACTTATAATATGAACTTTCATGGCATTATGTGCATTATTTCAAGAGGTTTAAAGTTACAAAGAATGGTTTAATGTGTGTTCAATGTGCAGCCCTTAGTAAATGTGTTTTAAAGAAGATTTTATTGTCAAAGGAATCTTATTGATGAAGAATTACAAGGGTTTGATGAAGCGTAGAGGCTAAGAGGTTTCAGAAGTGGGAGTTGAAGTCCAAAAGAGTTGTTGGGGGGGAGTCACAAACAAATAAATGAAGAAAATGAGCTGAAGCATTGAAGATTCTCCCCCAGCGAGGTGTGCACGCTACTGCACGCACCTGCGTGCAGGGTCAGATTTGTGGCTCATCAGAGAACACGCACATGCGTGTAAGCACAGGAGCTTGGCATTTTTTCCAAGCTTGCACGCATGTGTGTGCGCCTTGCTGCACGCACATGCGTGCCTGTGCGTTTTATTTTGCCTATAAATAGGACTTTGTGATTTCAATTATGTATCTTAGTTTTTCTGAAGTTTAAGCTTGTGTAAGGTGATTTGGAGTTTCTATAAGGCTCTTATTCATGTTTGAAACATGTTTACCTTAGCCATGCTTGGCTGAGTCTCTTTTAGCATTTGGGATGTGGATCCCTTACTTGTTTATGTTTTGAACTTCTGAGGTTTTATATGGAATAAGTGTTTTCTTTCTATGAGCCTAACCTACTATTTCAATATTATCTTGAATTCATGCAAGTTATCTTACCTTTCTATGCACAAATGGAAGTTTGGTTTAGAAATGAGGACCTGGGGTTACGTTTATTAGAGCATTTTGAACCTTAGGAATAAGGGTAACGACTAGTACTTGGTGGCCTGAACTTAATCTTCAACTAGCCTGCTCATAGGTGGTGATGAATCGGACATGAGAATTCTATTGGAAGCTCTTTTTGACTTGAGGAATCAACGCTAAGAGAACTAGACTATATCAACAATAGAAAGAATTCCATACATTCCATATGCACTCAGATTTCTTGAAACATAACTTGTTTTGGTGAAGCTAATCCAAAGCTAAGCTTTTAACATTGTTTCTTCTCTACTTCTTAACTCTAAGCTATTTACTGACCAATCAATCATATATTGTTTTTACTTTTCTTTTTGTTTAAGCAACCATTGCTCTTGTAAATTGATTCTTCCCCAATCTCTGTGGTTTGAAAATCTTTTATATTACTTCTGGCATTCTGTACACTTGCAGAACGCGTATCATTCTTCTCTCAGACGATAAGGATTTGACTCTTGAGCTTGTTGAAGAAAATTATTCAGATTAAAAATTATACCTTATTTTCTTGAGTCTGAACATCTTCAAATCATTCTTTTATACTTCAAGTGCTGCTTGGATATGTTGAGATTCGTTGGAGCGTGTAGAGCATCTTGAGAACTAGTCGTTGGATCAAACAATCTTCTTGTCAGGTGCATTTAATGTCTTGTACTTCTTTTATGGCGATTTGTTGCTACAACGTGTATCTGTGTCAGCGTTTGGTAGAATTTTGAGCCTTGTTCCAGTCCTTGTGTGTAAGAAAGAGGAAACTAATTTTGACAACGTTGTACTTGATTCCTTGGAAAGAGTGCTTTAAGAGATATCACGCGATTGCTTGCACTTGCTTTTTCTTCTTGAATGTCAGAGGACTCAAAATTGAATGTGTCGTTATTTCTCTAGATATTGCACTTCCTTTAATAGTACTCGAGACAGACGATGATGATCTTCAATAACTTCAGTCTTCTCAGACGATCCATTGATATTGATCTTTCTTGCATATCTTATCCTGACGCTTCGACTCTTCTCGTCTTCGTGATCTTCTACTTTGTTCCTGATCAGACGATGTAGTAGATTGGACTTCCTTTTGGATGGGTAGTCTTCTTTGAAGCTTTAATCTTTTTCTTTTGTCGCTTGGTCAGACGATCCACACATTTGTCTTTTCTCAGTTTGAGTAGTATGTCGAGTTGCTTTGACTCTTCTTGTACGTTGGCTAGATTTAGCTTTGATTGTAGTTTAGTACTTTGTAATCAGACCACGGGAATGCGATTCATGAACCATATTTCCTGAAAAGAAAATCACATTAAATCTTTGAGTATGGCATTTAAGCTCTCTAAAAATTGTTATCAATCAAAACATGATAGACGATGTATGCAGCGTTTGAACATAACATTCTAATTACAAGACTTGAATGAATGGAACCTCTGCTTCAAAGAGTTGTTTTCTCTTGCTACATGCCTCATGTATTGATGAACTGTCTCAGCATATGTAACTCATGTAGGCGATGCACTTCATGAATCATGATCAATTGAGTATGCTCCCCCTCAATTTGTGCATGGTGTTTCTTTTACTTCTCTCCTTTATCTTCTTCTTCTTATAACTTTGTATTTTACCATGGTTGTAAAAATTGGACCGGACCGCCACTTTGGCCGGATGAACCGGGAACCGGACCCCTAACTGGTCCAAAATGCTCACACAACTGTCCGGAAGAAAAACTGTTTCTGAACCGGGAGAACCGGTATTGAACCGGACGAACCGGTGAAAACCGGCTGGTTGTTAGTTTTATGTTTTTTTTGTTTTCTTGGAAAAATGGGCTAGGCCCATGCTTAATATGAGGATTCAGAGAAAAAAAATGATTGAAAAACTAAAAGTTTTAACCCAAAAAAGAAAAACTGAAGGTTTTAATGATTAATGTGAGGATTCATAAAAACACAGTCGTTTCTCACCTCATAACCCTGTACTATGGTTTTTTCTACAGATTTGTGCTACCATTCCCCTTGGGGAGTTGCCCTCCTCCACTAGGGAGGTCCTTCTCCTACTTTGGTTAGGTTTTCCCCATAAAATGGTGGGTTTCTACCACATTAGGTGGTTTTATTACCCCAAATAAGTTGGTTTTTTGGTGTGTTTGTGTTCTCTTCTTTTACTTCCAGCCTTCACCTCCATCACTGCAAACTTCCTCTACGCTGCACTCCTCCTCCAGATCTAGCCACTGTTCTGCAACACTCTCCTCCTCCAGATTCGAGTACCACTCCTCCACGGTTCTCTGAGCCTCCTCCTCCTTGACGTTGCATCACTAGATCCTGCCTTTGTCCCAACCTCCAACCTCCACCACCGCCTTCATCTGCCCTACTCCCGCTCCCCTTGCGACCTCGACCGGGATGCACTGCCGTTTTCACCTCCCTCCATTTCTGCCCTTGCCGTTTCCACTGTCTCTTCAGCCTTTATTGCTGTTGTGTTTGGGATCTGCAAAAGTTTGCTTTTCTCCCCTGTTTTCAGATAGCTAGTTTGGCTCCTATGGATGCTGTTGAAGTCTCTCATGGTGGGCTTCTTGGATAGCGGCACGTTTGCAATCCCGGTAGAGTCGATGGTGTTGTTTCTCAGGGAACACTAGTTAAATAGGGATATATTTTCTCTACTCAGAAGTCAAATGTTTTATGATAATTTGGGATTTTTAGGAGCTTTTGTATGACCTTAAGGGTTTTTACTTCATGTTTTATGCTGATTGATTCAGCATAGTGTGCATGTTTGATCTTCATCTTCTTATGTTTTGTGCATAGCTAAAAGCACTCCTTGAGATTTAGTCTCACATGTTGTAAGTGTCGTTTGGAAATCCTTCGGATTTTAATTCCAAACATCATTGACAAAAAAAATACAACAGAAACAAAAGAAAAACTGAATGTTTTAACCCAATAAAAATAATGCTTTTCCTCCTTAAAAAAATGTTGCTTCTTTACAACACAAGACAACGTAACTATGTTACCATTTGTTTCTATGTGTGTGATCATCTATGTCCATTGTCAGGTTCTTCTACTCCATCTAGAATTAAATTAACATTTAAAATTGTGCACTCGTAGCATTTAACCACTAACTAGGCTTTGTCATGTAAACTTTTGGTGTGTGTGCAAAAAATTGAAAATCTAAGTGTGCTACGTGTTTTGGTCATTCCTTATCACATAAAACTTTGATGAATCTTGAAGATCAAAGAATTGATGCCATACCTGTTTTGGTCTATTCTTTCTTCATGTGCTTCAATGGTAGTATATGTTGGGGGTTGAGTTTGATGTGTATAGAAAACAAATGTAAGAATTTATAATGGTAAAATTGGTTGGACCACGGTTCAATTACGGTTGAACTAGTGAACCTTGAACTGGTACCCTCACTGGTTTGATCATCGATCCGGTTCTGATAACCTTGTATTTTACTCTCTTCATCTTTAATTGTCTCTCTTATTCTTTAACTAATTTTGTCTTCTTCTTTCTTTTCTCACTTTCATTTTGTCTACCACACTTTCAACAGCTCTGATCATCAATCTACTCTTTTTTCATCTCATTGCTTTTATATTGAGTCTTAAGCAAATGTCTGTCGCACGGTATAAGAGACTCACTGAGTAGATTGCAGTTGACGTTAGAGAGAAGAAAATATACGTTCTGGCCACAAGGACTATGCAAACAGTTTTTCTGATCTATGTTAAAAGGATGAAGACTCGATAATATAGAGAAATACTTTCAACATGTCTTCATCGTTTATAAAAGTTGTGAGTTGTACTTTGTTGCTTCTTTCAGCTACTAGCTAGTGTTCAGTCTTGTTTTGACCTAAAAGAGCTTCTTGGTCGTTGAAGATAGGTGCCAAATAAGACGTTTCTTCTTTTGGCATATATGCACACTTCATAGCTTTCTGATGACGTGAATTTTTTTTACTATTAATTCTGAACATTGTACTCTTGTCAGGTTAGATAGATCACATGTGAACATATCTTAGTTCTTTGCTTCAGTTGCTTCATTGGACGATCTTTTTATCTATAACCTTGGTTTTCCTTGAGATAGAGTCATGTTGCATAGGAGTTAATGTTAAACATTGGAATTCTTGGATCATTGTAGTTGGGGGACGTTGAGACTCTGGACGATCCAACCTGTAAGTAATAGCAAAACTAAGAATTATTAAATTAAAGAACCTGTCGACCCATCATACAGCAAAACTAAGAATTATTAAAGAACCAACATTTTATCAAAAACAATAGCAAAACAAGCCATTGCGGGTTAAGATGATCAAAAGGGTATGTATGCTACGAAAGATCAAAACTGCAAACCTTTTTTTTTGAGAATAAAAGTCATGATATTATTAATGAAAAAGTCATGAGAACAATCCTCTCATGTAGATGGAAAGGCAAAGCAAGAGAACAGATAACCAGAACTAGCAAAAGTAAAGCCTAACCCCCCGAGCTAAAAATTGGGAACACAATGGATCTAGAGCCGAGCCTCATTAAAACCCCCAAAGGAAAAACCCAATGGGAAAAAACCAGAGGGGGAAAAAGAGTACTCAAGCACTAGACAGAAGATCCCAATATTAGCGAACAGCCCCAAACATGAAATATTATGATAAGGGTCAACATACAGTAAGCAAAAAGGTACCCTCTATATAAGGAAAATACAAAGAGCCGAAACCATCAAGAGCCCATCCAAGCTATAGACTCATTGAAATAAACCAGGTCCTTAGAGTGAATAGCACCTCTTTTGGCCAGCTTATCTGCCTCAGAATTCGCTTCCCTGTAGATGTGAGACACTTTCAAGCAATTCACCTCCACAAGCCAATGATCAATTTGGTTTAGCATGCTTAGAAGCTTCCATGGTCTATTGCTGCAGTTATTGATCCAACCCACTGCCAAAGAGGAGTCGCTTTAAATAGAAATATTGCGAATCATTCTAAGCAAACAAAACTGCAGAGCCTCATGAACAACCTTAACTTCAGCTTCAAAAGCAAAGCCCAAACCAGTATTTTTGGAGAAGAAGCCTAAGATTTCATTCCTGCAGTTTCTTAGAACACCACCAATGCCACAAATCCCCGGGCTACCTTTAGCAGCACCATCAACATTCACTTTAATTATACCTGGCTCTGGAGGAAGCCAGCTTACAAAACGAGCTCGAGGAGAGTTAACAACAAGCTTAATACTCTCAAAATTCCGCGAAAGTTGATCTATAGAATATGAGGATTTTTGAAGCAGCGGGAGAGACCACCAGCCAATGCGAAGTACATGAAAATCCCAAACTTCAGAGCTAATAAAAGGTTTCTGATTAAAACATACCTCATTTCGGGATGTCCAGATAGACCATGATAAAGCATAGGGAATGAGACTCCAAAGGATTTTATCAGATAATCTAGGGAGAAAATCCCATTCCAAAATGAGATTCTCAAGAGAAGCAGGCATTACCCATAAGGTTCCTTCCCGATTCAAGATAGAAACCCACAAGCGCCATATAGGATAGCAATGTAGAAGGAGATGGGATGAAGATTCACACACCTCATTGCACAAAACGCAGTTTACTGAGTCATTTAAAATAACACCTCTAGCTTGTAAATTTTCCTATGTAGCAATACGGTCTCGCTGTGCTTGCCAAAAGAATAGAGCAACCTTTGGAGGGAGAAGCTTTGAAACAGCTTTCGGAACTTGCCAGCTATGATGATTATACAACTGATTTTCATACCAAAAGCATAACTCTTTTACAGAAAAAAGACCAGTTCGATTCAGGCACCAAATGATCTCATCTGATTTTCCAGAAGCTGGGATTAAGCTATTTATTACAGAGCAGAATTGAAGGTGAATTTCCTCTTCCCATTGAAAAAACTCACGGCGGAACGACAAGTTCCAATGCCAACTACCTCCATGATAAGAGCCCACATCAGCAACCAATGCACCCTTATTTTCACACAAGGTGAATAATCTAGGGAACATATCACAAAGAGCTCTCTCCCTAATCCATGGGTCCAACCAGAGATTGAATTGCTACGTCCACAGAGGAGAAACTCTGTTTATCATTTAACAACAAATTACATCACTCTCAACTCTCTATCTATGGCCTCACACACACACACACACACTTAGAGCTCTCATACAATTGCTCTCACAACCTCACCACACTTTGGTGCCCAGAGGCACCCTCTGATGCTCTCTAGCTGGCACACTTCGATGCACTGAACTTGCACACTTTCACCCTCCCTCAACTCATCTATTTATAGGAGAAGCAAGGAACACAATCAGCTGGTTGTCTTCCTTGAATGGAGGTGTGAATGCTTGACTTTTGGGGTTGGACGGTGGCATCCTTCTTGACATTGTTGTGTGAATGCTTCACTGATTTGGCCACCAATGTTGACCACCTTGGTTGGGAGGGACATTTTCCAACAATCTCCCCCTCCATACCAACCAAGAGAGTGACATACTGGCTATGCCTCTGCACAGCTCTGAGTTTCTTCACGAGGGACTATCTTCACCTCTTCATCTGGATTATCCTTCTCTAATGAACCTTAGCTCTTGAAGAAAACCTGCTTCAACCACAACATCTCTTTTCCAGCTTCTGCATCAGCCGATGCTTAGCTTCAGTTAATGGTAAGCTTGCAATCTTGACTACATGACAAAGCTCCCCCTGATTTAGACTTTCTACCATCAGGTTCTCTATCTATATCTAAGTCTGCACAATCTTCCAAGACAAGATCATCTCTCCAAAGCACGTCTTTGGTGTACCCTCCTAGTACATGAGAATCCATGCTACTGCTTCTTAATGCTGAACAATAAGGGACTACTCCATACATTGTAGTAGGAGACTTACCCACACTTGTACTTGTACCGCCGTTGCACCTCAACGGGTCACACCGCTTGGCTATCACATTGCCAAGAAGTCTTTCGACACAAGGAGCTGTTACATCATGGTCGCACTAACCATCGGCTCTCTTCAGCTTGTATGCAGTTCACCAAGTAAGTTCCCACGAAAGAGAGGTGAGTCACAACGGACTATACATGTGCAAACCTTTGCACCTCTTGTGGCCTGAGCACACCATCCCAAGACTTCACATTTCGGATATTGTTCTGGTAACATGCTTCACCTTATAATGATCTAAGCATCATTGCTGATGCCTAGCACACTTCTGGAATTAGCTCACAATGGTCTGTACGTTCCCTTGGCTACACCACTGTGTTGTGGAGCGGAGGAATTCCACCTCTTCAAACATTACACTCTCACATACCTGAAGCATTGTCATTGTTATCGCATCCCTCTAAGGCCTACAACAATCAGAGTGTACCAGGTTTTTGACACCTCTGATTTTACAGATGGGCTGAGACTCAAGAAATAAAAATTACAAGGATTGAATAATTTTAACAACCCTTCTCCCCACGTGACTATGAGTCTCTCGTGCCACAGATTCTGCGATGGCTCATCTCCTCACCGCATCTCGTCACATGGGGTCCACGTACCGCCTTTTGTCGTGTCGGCACCGAGTGGGAGTTTAACAAACTTCCACCACTCTGTCTCATTTTCTCTCCTGGCCTCCTGCCTCTTTCACCGATCAGATCCACCTGATCTTCATCGCAGATCTTTCAAAACAAGCCTATATGTTGTCGTCACCTTGTCAAACGCTCCGGATTCTGAATCCTCAAATGATTCAGCCTCGATCTACACCTCCAATTTCATTTTCTCATTGTACAGAGCGAAATGACAACAAATGAGAACCGCCATTGAGTCCAGAATGATCCTGAACCCTTAGGACATATCCTGTCTGACTCAAAATGGATATAATAAGCTTTGACCTGATCATTCACAAAAATCGGAGCGAAATTACAGCAAACGGACAACACCGTTGCATCCGGGACGGTCGAAAACCTCAAGATCAATTCCTCATGGGCTCAAAACGGACAAAAAAAGCCCAAAATATCTCATAAACACGTTCTGCCACGTGTTAGGCTTTCACTGGTACACGCGGAAAGATGACGTCATGCTGGCATCATCTGGTGCGTGAAAAGCACTTCTGAGAGTGGTCTTCACTCGCCTTCTTCCTCCAGCCGCGAGTGTGGAGAGTGGCTGAGAGTGGGCTCACTCTCTGGCCACTTGCCGGAGTGTGGGGGAGAGTGTGGCTTCGTCCGGACCCCGTTTGAGATTCCGGGACCTGTTCCGGACTCGTCTCGACCTTCTGAATCCAACAAGGCCCTCAGAATCTGATTCTGAGCATTTCTGAAAATGGGTCATTTTCGGGATTCACGATTCTGGCCACTTCCGATCACCAACTTTGCTCTGATACCAGTTGTTGGGACCGGTGCGAGACGAGGAACATAAAGGAGGCAAAGATTTAACGTGGTTCGGCTTGAATGCCTACGTTCACAAAGGAGAAACTCTGTTTATCATTTAACAACAAATTACATCACTCTCAACTCTCTATCTCTGGCCTCACACACACACACACACTCAGAGCTCTCATACAATTGCTCTCACAACCTCACCACACTCTGGTGCCCAGAGGCACCCTCTGATGCTCTCTAGCTGGTACACTTCAGTGCACTGAAGTTGCACACTTTCACCCTCCCTCAACTCATCTATTTATAGGACAAGCAAGGAACACAATCAACTGGTTGTCTTCCTTGAATGGAGGTGTGAATGCTTGACTTTTGGGGTTGGACGGTGGCATCCTTCTTGACATTGTTGTGTGAATGCTTCACTGATTTGGCCGCCATTGTTGACCACCTTGGTTGGGAGGGACACTTTCCAACAGAAGAAAAAGGACGAGAAGGGGAATTGAGAGGGAGAGATGTGCGTGAGTTATGAGAGAAGGAGAGAGGATCTTGGGTATTGATAAGGAGAGAGTATGGAAATTCTATCTTTTTCTAGTAAGCAATTTTCATTGGTGAAAAATCTTAAAGCTATAAAAAGAGAATGTAAAATGTTATCTTCACCTTATTGATTGAAATGAGTAACTTGTCAATCGAGAGATTAAAACCATATTCTGTAAATTTAAGAGGAATAAAAAACTTATTAAACCTATAAAATAAGATTTTCTCATCGAGCCAAAAGTCACTAATACATAATCATATTGACAATTAGAAACTAACCTCATGTGCTAGTGCTAGATAGTTAAAATTAGTCGTATAGCTTAATAACTAAATATCTGTGAACCATACAAAAATGTAAAACATTTATGCCAGAATAATGTTTCATTCACACCTCTTTTGGAGGAGGAATGAGGTGAAATGAAGAGATTGATAGGAAGAAAAAGAAAAGTAAAAGAGTGAAAGTATGAGATGTGATATATGATAAGATGAGAGAGATATAAATAAAAATGTGTGAAAATGAAAGTGTTTTGTAAATGAGTTGTGTATATATCATTGTTGATTTATGGCATCAACACCACAAAGTGTATTGATGTTAAAAAACCGCGACAAATGTGAAGTGTCGAAGTATATAAGAGTTATCTCAAGTAGTAAGAGTTAGAAAAAGATGAAATATTTAGGGTTCGAACCATGACAAGGGATTAAATTACTAACAACTAATATTTACGTGTAAAAAAATACTAGGTCAAATGCCCTCTAGGAGCAGGTTAATGGAGCTCAGAATGTTCCAGACTCTTCTTCCCTCACGCACAGACTATACACGTGTTCGTCTTGTCTTGTTCCACATAGGCCTTCTTTTAAAGTTCCCAACAGACCAATGCCATACATACACGTGGAACAGTGACACGTTTCTTCCTCCTCGTTAAGGTTTACCTCTTCGAAACTTCCAGAATAAATTTTCTCTCTTGTCATCATTTTCCTCAATCTCCTTCATTTCAGTACCAGTTTCACTCCATTTTCTAAATCCATGGCGCCAAGCACTGTGCTTGTTACTGGAGCCGGTGGTCGCACAGGTACTCTCTTCTCTTTCCCCCCTAGTTCTGCTTTGGATTTTGCTAAAAACAGAGAATTTTGCTGTGTGAATTTCATTTTAGTTTATGGGTTTAAATTAGGGTTCGGTAATTGGCATCGGTTATGGGAATTGTAAAGTTTTCTGATCAGGTTGATTTAACCATTTATGGTTTACTGAAAAATCATGCAAAAATTTAAAGGGGTTCTTTTTTATCATTGGAAGAATGGGAATTTGCTTAAACAAAGGTTGCTTGCTGCTGGAACAGAATGCTGTATGTGATGAATAACTGATAAGTGTACAACATTGTGCGGTTGTTGTTACTATGTCTGATGAATGTGAAAAGCGATTTGTGTTGGTAATTGCACTAGCTACTAGATAGTATGTGGTTAATTGAATATTTTATTCACCAGCTGTACAAACTTCGGCATTTGGCTTGAAAATGATGTTACAAATACAAATGCATCTTAGTTGTTAGGAACCTTATTTTACCATGATTTCATCTACAATGTGGAAGTGGGTTGCAAAGGTTTAGTTTTTTATTTAATTTTAATGTACGGTTTAATTTGAATCTGTTTAAGACTTTAGGGTAAAAGTACAAATGTGTTAATCTATCAATCTATACTTTTAACCTTATAAAACCTCAACTCTGGTTTTCAAGCCGTCGTGGGCTGAAAGCCTGAAATTGGCTTATTAAGTATGATTCTTACTGGCTTAATGGATATATGAGTGCAACCATTCTCCTTATGTATCTCATTGTCATGATGTGTAGTTTCTAGTCTTTAAGTACATTATTACCATTCAATTGTCTTGAAACGATAGGTTGCAGTTGCACCACCTAGTATCAACATTCTTGGCTTTTTATCCTGGTTTGAACTTACTTACCTGGCATATCATGCTTTCTTTTAGATTATATAGTTCGAGTTGAGAAATGAAGAAAATGAATAAATTCTAAACTTGAGTTACATAATGCTTTAGAATCAAAGCAAATTAGATTAGTAGGAGTAAGATGGTATAAGGAATACAAACTTATTGAGACACGGGCAGCAATCTTTTAGACGTCACTCACGTCAGAATTGGGTATCAAATCAAACCATAAGCTTATAATCAGCATGGTGTAGATTAATGGAAGTTTCAGGCTCAGGCTTTAAGTTGACGTGAATGGAGGAATGCTTCAAGCATAATATGTGATTATAAAGTGTCTGTTAAAATCAAACCAGCAATGTTCAGTGGTGGAGAACATTGGGTGATGAAATTCCTGTGAGAGAAAAATCTAAGTTTAGTGGATGTTACTTGTTAGCACTCTTAGGTGGATGGTTAAATATGGAGCAAATGTATTCAAGAGATAGTCAAATGATACTTAGAGCTTGTTTGGTCATTAAAAAGGACTAATACAGGCTTCATGATGAAAAGTGGAATTTAATTTTGGATTGAGCCCAATTATATCAAATCATCGATGTACACTAGCACAGTAAAACACTCATACAGAACTAAATATACTATGAATCCATTTATTTGCACTAGCTATTCTTAAAATTAGGTACGTGACCACAACTTTTTACTCCATCTTCCCACTCTTTATTTGAATAGACAGTTCTCCTCTTAATATTTGTTCTTCGAAGGCTTCAAACTAAATATATATTAGTGACCTCACTTCAAGTTTTGACCTCTCTTCAGATACAATAGATAAAATAAGAGAATCATTTTTTCCTTTTTATTTCTGAATTCTTAACGTGATTCCATTGTTGACTTTTCAGGACAAATAGTATATAAAACACTAAAAGAGAGGCAATATGTTGCCAGAGGTCTGGTTAGAACAGAAGAAAGCAAACAGAAAATTGGCGGTGCAGATGATGTTTTTATTGGGGATATCAGAGATGCTGGAAGTATTGTTCCTGCAATTCAAGGTATAGATGCTCTCATAATTCTTACAAGTGCAACCCCAAAAATGAAGCCTGGGTTTGATCCAACCAAAGGTGGAAGGCCTGAGTTCTATTTTGATGATGGTGCATATCCTGAACAGGTGCTTTACAATATTTCTTCGTATGATAAGTTAATTTTTATTAAAAAAATATTGCTGCCTTATTAATGCGTGCTATTTCATTTATTAGGTTGACTGGATTGGTCAGAAAAATCAAATAGATGCTGGTAGGAGTCTTTACCTTTTCTTTAATCATCAATTATATGATCATAATGCAAAACCATTCATGCCTCTATATTAAAATTGTTTTATCTCTATGAGCAGCTAAGGCTGCAGGAGTGAAGCGTGTTGTGTTGGTTGGGTCTATGGGTGGAACAAACCTTAACCATCCTTTGAACAGCTTGGGTAATGGGAACATATTGGTTAGTCATATTTTCCCCATTACTTCTAATTTAATTTATTTCATATCAATATGGCAATGCTTTTTTATTCAAACAGAGCTCACATTTCATTTCAAACTCCACAGCATATTGCAGGCTTGATTAAAAGATAGTTTTGGGAATATGATAGAAAATCATATGTGTGTGTTTTCACCCAATTGCTTAAGCTTTTGGGAAATCTGGTTCATGACATAAAGCATCCTTTTTTCTTTCCCTTTATCCTTTCACTTTTTCCCTTTGATAGAAAGAGTTTAATTTTTATTGATTGTAGGTTTGGAAAAGAAAGGCTGAGCAATACCTTGCTGATTCTGGTATTCCATACACGATCATAAGGTACACTAATGCCTGTCTAGATTGAGACATATAGCCATCCTAGGGTTTTCAATTGTGTTTCTTTTTTATTAATGGGACTAAATTATCATGCTTTTTAGATGATTGACCATTTCTTTGAAATTGTATTTTAAATAAAAAAGTGTGTACCTAATGCCTTCAGTAACCTGAGCTGCACCAGAAACTCTTTTGAATAAACTATACTATCTAATCTTGATATCTGTTTATTGAGTTGAAAGCTTTTACAAGTCTTGGTGTTATTTCCCGGAAAGAAAACAAAGGAAATGTTGATATTCGGAATAGTTTAAAGATATATTGTTATTATTATCTTGAAATCTTGAGTGAATATTTGATATTTAAGCCCAGTTTGGATTAGGTTCTATCTTACAGGAGCTTCTCAACTAAGATAAGCGCCCATTTGGAAATGGGCTGATTGGAGCTTATCTAGTAGAAAATGCACTAAATAAATTCCAATAAGTGCTATTTGGTTTGCGTCCAAGCAAGTACTTGAGTATTAGAATCCTGACTTATGAAAAAGCTCTAATAAGTCTGTAGGTTTTTATAGAGAAGTTAGATGAAGGAGTTTTTAAAGAATAAGGTGGAGAAGTTTGTTTCAACTTATGCAGGAAACATTGTTTAAAAGACTCATTGTATGAAGAAATATCAGAGCATAGTTAGGTTACTGTGGTTGATGTTTGATAGAACTTATTGCAATCGATATTTTACATACTACATACAATTGCCTTGTTCTTAATACATACTTCATTGTAACTTTTTAAGTATATTTTCTTAGCACACTTGTTGTCGATATAATTGTTGCAAATGTAGTGGCACTCTTATGAATATCTTGTGAGATTGTGTGTTTCCTTTATTTGCAATGTTTTCTCACCTTTTTTGTTAACTCAGGCCCGGTGGCTTGCTAGATAAAGATGGAGGTCTTCGGGAACTCATCCTAGGGAAGGATGATGAGCTTCTCCAGACTGAAACCAAAACCATTCCTAGAGCTGATGTTGCAGAAGTCTGTGTTCAGGTAAATTTTTTGGAACTGTGTATTGCAAAACACAAAGATAGCTTCCCCATGTAACAAACAATATTCCCCATAATTTGAATTCTTGTTAAACTTAGTTTTTTGAGATTTGGATATCAGTTCTTGATTCAATTGGTTCAACAGGCATTAAATTATGAGGAGACTCAGTTCAAAGCGTTTGACTTGGCATCAAAACCTGAGGGAGTTGGTACACCAACAAAGGACTTCAAGGCTTTGTTTTCCCAGATCACTTCCCGATTTTAATTTTGAATGTTATTATCATGGTCTATTTGCTTATTATGGTGGTTTGGGATTGAACCCAACTCAATAGTGCTATGCTGTCTAAAACAAAGTACTTTGTCCCGGCAATAAGTTGAAGGTAGTCTATAGCTAATCTTATATTTGGTCGGTAATTTAGAAAAAAAATAATTCCATATTGTTTTTAAATTGTTTTAAAACAGAAAGGATGTATGTGATGAGCACAAGTAGAAAAATATAGCAAAGTTACTAGTTACAACTCTCCGTTGGTGGTCAATGCATAGTACAAGTTATTTTGTGTTTCATATTGATTGATTTGTATATGTTTTGGACAATGTAATCTGAAACTCTTTGTATTGCACCTCACACACAAAGACAATTTAATTAAATAAAAAATCTATTTTTCCCACATTCAAGAAATTTGATTGGCTGACGGTGTAAAAAATCTTTACACCGTCGGTGCATCAAACTTTTTCTCTTATTTTAATAATTTTTTTAAAATAACTTATAAATGAGCATTTATACATTTATTACATGGTGTTGTAACTAGTGGGCCGTGTAAAATAGTGGTGGGGCAATTTTTTTCACCTATTGCATGGTGTTGTAACTAGTGGGCCGTGTAAAATAGTGGCCCATTGTTGCACCATTAACAAAAGTAAAAAATACCCTCAATCTCATCTACTCCCCTCCCTCCACGTCGTTCTCGACCACTGTTTGTGGGCATCATGGCCAGAATCCTCTGATAAACCCACCATGGCCTCACCTTAACCAGACTAGCCCATTCTCGGCGTGTCAAGGCCCATCAAACCAGCCACGTGTTTAAAAGTGTCACAAGAATCACTTCACAGCGTCGTTTCTTCTTGTTTGCTAGGGTTACAACTGCTGTGAGCCATCTTTTCTCCCCTTGGGGGATCCTCTCCCATGGGGAGTTCTCCTCCTCTATGGAGGTTTTATTTCCTGCTTGGTAGGTTTTCTACCACAAAAGGTGGGTTTTCTTCCACATTAGGTGGATTTTATACCCAAATAAGTGGATTTTCTGTTTGGGTTTCTTCCCTTCCTTTGGCCACCATCTTCCTCCGCTCACCGCCGCCCCCTCCTCCAGTGGCGAAACAATGAAGATGCAGCCACCATTTCGCCGTCACAGATGTCGTGAGCACCTTCGCCGCCTACGCCACGGTCGCTTCACAGATCTAAGGTCTCTATCCCCTATTTCCACTTTCTAGCAAAGATCTAGACTGAAAGGTGAGACCTTTACTGGTCTGGTTTGGTTTGTAGTTGAGTTTAGGTCGTTGTAGCACTCTATGAGTGCTCCCCATCGTCCTATACTCTTTTCTTTTCACCTTCCTTGACGGCTGGGTACATCCACTTCCTTTGTCCCCTGCTCACGGCGTCCTCCTCCGTCGATCTGGTTGTTTTTCGCATTATCATGGCACCTTCCACCATCCCTCAACATTGCTCATGCTTCTATAGAAGTCATTTTCCTCTCTGTATCTACTGAGATGCTGGCTTGTCCACCTTGTTGCAGCTGAAGTCACTAAACTTCCCTGATAGTCGTACAATGCAACTCCGACAGAGTCGAAGAGTTGTAAAATGGGAGCGCTGATTAATATCGAAGATGAAAAACTTTACCGCTTAGAAGTCAACTAGCATCTCGGTTTCTTTGATTTGGAGTCTTTAGGGGCTTTTGTGCTACCCTAGGGTTTTTACTTCATGGTTTCAGCTGGATTTTTCAGCTTTGTTGTATGAGTGTGCATGCTTATCTCTAATTGTTTACTCTTTGCATTGCGTTATTGCTTGCCGAGATTTAGTCTCACATGTTGTAAATGTCGTCAGGCAACCCTTTGGGTATTGAATGGAATTTCAACCTTTGACCAAAAGTGCCACAAGACACATGTTTGTTTTTCCTATGCGCCTCCCAACTCCACGACACGCGGTGTGGCTTTTGTTAAGTTCAAACGCTAATCATATCGTCTATCATGTTTTGAATGATAACAATTTTCAAGAGTGCAAATGAGCTGACTATATATATCATGTGTATTGTATTTCAGGAAATCACACTTAATGCTCTCATTCCCTGTCGTATCGTATTCAAAGGACAGACGACACAGTGAAAGAAAGTCAAACATGCCACATCGTCTAAACATCAACAGAGAAAGGATTGATCAAAGCGTCAAGACAAGGTGGGCAACTAAAGAAAAACTGATCTGCGAAATGGATCAACCAGAAGAATCAAAGCATCAAGGCATCATGAGCCACAAAGAAATGTTACATCTGCAAGCTCAGCAAAGCAAAGAAAAACGCCATCCACCAGATCGTCTAAGAAGAAGAAGAAGAAGAAGAAGAAGAAGAAGAAGAAGAAGAAGAAGAAGAAGAAGAAGAAGAAGAATGATCAAAGCTTCAACGCACTTCAGGAATAAGCTAAGGATGATCAAAGCTACAACGCAACTAGATCGTCTTCGGAAGGAAAAGCTCAAGCTTCAAAGGCTCATCCACTGAAGAAGAATCAAAGCGTCAAGGACAAACTATGCAAGAGCAGTCTAAGCTACTGGATCGTCTGAAGAAGACTATACTCATCTACTGTGTCGTCTATCTCAAGGCTTATCAAAGGAAGTAATGTTCAGAGAAAAGAGCGACATATTCAAATGGAAATATCTCTGACATTCTTGAGGAGAAAGTCAAGTGTTGAGAAATCACGTGATACTCTAGAAAACACATTGACCAAGGAAACAAGAACAACCATGTCAACATCAAAAGTTTCCTCTTTCTCTCTCATGCAAGAAATGAAGAAATGGAGCAAAGCTTATTGTCTACGCCTACAAGCATCAATTTGTTTTATGAAACATAAGACAACCCATTTCTGAAGAAAAAGAAGAATTGGTCAAACGTCATCAGGTACAATCTGAATGACCAATGGAAGACGAAAGGAATGAAGTTGTGCTGAAATGTTAGATCTTCCAAAGAGCAAAATGGCAGAAGCAAAGGAGCATCGTCTAAAGCTCAAACAAACGATGGAAGCAGAACCTCTAAGAGAAACATCGTCTATCATGGAATGAAGTCTGCAGCTTCGGAAAGTGTTACACCCCGATTTTCGGGGGTCACCATAGTAACCTGATAAAATAAATATGCAATGTTTTCCAAAAGAATTTATAAACATGAGTATAATTTTTTTCTTCAAAGTGTTTCTAAAAGATGTCATGCATACTTCCAACTACAAAACCTAACCAATAGAAAAAACTCAACAAAGAACCTATTATGCAATGACACAATAAATCTGATGTACTCCCTACGATCTCCACATCGGCGAACCACAGGAAAGCAAAACATCGAAACCTACCCGGAAACTCAAATATAAATTCCTAAAAATCATTAGGTAAGCTTAAACCAATAACGGTAAGCTCCCTAACCCAAGGCTCTAGCCTTAAACCCGACTCTACTCTTCAAGTATTTCACTAATTTTCAAGTCCTCATCTCCTACTTGTACAAAGGTCAAGCTTCATCGAGGGTTCTCCACCGCCTAATAGCGTTAAACGCCCAAATAACGAGTAGCAAATAGAAATGGTTAACTCCATACAATTACCACTAACTCCATACAATTACCACGTATAAAAGAGAAAAGCATGCTATTAAAGTTAAGTGCATAACATGGCACATAAGCTAGCAACTTAATTCCAGATAGATGACGACATATATCCAACAACATAAAATCAAATCAGATATCAACAACAGATTTAATCAGATATCAGCAACATAATAACAGATTTAAATCAGATAACAATAACCTCAACAATGTAACGTCAAATCAGATATCAACAACCTCAACAACTTAACATCAAATCAGATATCAACAACCTCAACAATATAGAAACAAATCAGATGACAATAACCTCAACAATCTAACATCAATCAATAAAATCCAATATATAAGTGCCTTGTAGTACAACTATGTGTTACTACCAAGACAGATCAAATCAAAAGCTTCTCGCAAGACGGGACAATCACCTAGTACGAAAACCATTGATATACACTTAATATGCGACGAAGGCCCCAAAATACGCCTCACAGGCCCCACAATATGCCACACAGGCTCCACAATATAATCCAATAACACATGTGCACAAATATCAACACAACATATAGTTATTTAGCACATACTTAGTATGTGATCCAACCCAACATCAACCATAACAAAAATCAAAACATCAACAATTCTCAATCCAATAATCAAGTCATAGTATCAACGATAACCAATGGTCGAAGCCTCAGAAAACG
This sequence comes from Lotus japonicus, assembly GCF_012489685.1. Classification (NCBI taxonomy): domain Eukaryota; kingdom Viridiplantae; phylum Streptophyta; class Magnoliopsida; order Fabales; family Fabaceae; genus Lotus; species Lotus japonicus. Next base: position 34,950,421 of record NC_080043.1, on the reverse strand, counting down.
GAGATGCACGTCTCAATCAGTTAGCACGGCCGAAGCCTTCAGAAAATATTTTCCCAGTTCAGTGCAACAGTCATAATCAAATGCCAGTCAAATTTAAACATCTTCATCTCAAACGCATGTAGTACGATTAAATCATGCAAGACTCAAAGAAACACTATACTGAGTTACCCTAACCTTTTATTCTCCTTCAAAGCTCGATATCACAAACCGATCCAAAATCAAACTCTCGAACTCAGCAAGTTCCCCGGTGCGTCTTCGTCCGTTGTGAAACCTCACAGCTTGTTCCAAAACCTCTTTCCTCAACTCAACTCGTTCCGAACCTTAAACAAAATATCATTTCTTAGCCACTAAGAAACAATACAATCCACTAACACTAAACAAAACTGAAAGAAGCTTTCGAAGCTTCAGAGTTCGACACTTGGGCACGAATGGACAACATGACCTCGATTCGCTAAAACGCGCATAACTCGAGCTATATAACTCGGAATGACACAAAACCAAAGCCAAAATTTACGCAAAAGAGAGGGCTACGCTATGGCTCAGGCCATACAAACCCAAAAATTATTTTTGGACATGGTACAGCTCCAAATAAGTTTCAGCCACTACAAAAATAGGGTTTCCCAAACTTTTTCTTCAATCTAATTTAATTCCTAGGTATTCTTAGGCGATATCTAGGGCAGGGAAACACCCGGAACGATTATGGGAGCTAAAAGTAGAATAGGGGCTTTTTGGTCCAATAAAATTGCCCAAAAACTCAAAGTCGATATTTTTCGAAACAGATTTTGAATAACGATAAACAAGGCCTTTAGTAACAACTAATCTCAAAGGCACTAAGCAAGATCAAGACTTTTTGAATCAAAAAGTAAATTCACATAGAAAATGGGTTTCGGGATTTAAAACTCAGATCTACGGCGACTCGGTGCAAATCCGAACAAACCGACAACGATTATAGCATGTTGGGTTAGTGGGGAAGATAGTTGAAAAGAAAAATCAAAGCTATCAGACATTTTGACATTTTGCTCCAAACTTTGAGCACAGAAAGACATGAGAAAACCCAATAGAAAGAAGAAACATAAGTAAGATCAGGTATCCTTACCTCTGCACCTATGCGTAGCTTCTGAAATCAGGACGATCGGGAAAGAATGGAAAAAGCTCCGCTCCTCTCTCTTTCTCTCTCTAGCTCTCGGCCATGAATGGGAAGAATGAGAGAAAATCTCATTTTTCCCTTTTTATAGTCGACGGGAAAATCCGAAAAATCGAGATTTCGAGGTTCCGGTCATTTTGGTACTCTCATCTGCTGATAAAAATTGAGTATTCGGTGACAGAATGTCGAAACTCAAATCGAGGTTCATTTAATTGAGGAAAACGTCTCAAAGACGGCGTGGGTCGATTTACGCCGAAAAACTACTTTTTGCAGCCGACGTCGGATGAAGAAACTTCCTTCTGGAAAAAGATCACAAACATCGAAAGGAATGAGGCTTCGCGGATGGAAACTTCGTTAGAAGTTCTGAATAGAAAAACTCTTCATTCGGGGTCTTAATTAAAGTCCCCGAGAAGTTAAAGTCTAGCTTCGACTGACTTCCGGGAAGCAAAACCTAACAAGCGTACAGTCCAGGGTTTCGTATTGGAATACTGGTCATAGGAAAATTACTCGGAGGTTCTTATTCTCCCTTAAATTCTAAAATTCTCTAAAACAGTGCTCTAGGAGTGGATATAGCCTTTTTCGAACACTCTCAACCTTAGTCGGGTGCGAATATGGCTCGTCCTATCACTCGAAATGACTATAGTCTTATCCTTAAACACACTCCGAACTTAATTATCATATAAATAATATTCATGACTCGCAATAGGGTTCGAGTCAGGAGAATAACACATAATATAAACACTCAATCATTTAATACAACGAAAATAGACAAATTAACTAGTTATTTATTTCAGGGTCTTACAGAAAGAAAGGAAGAAGAAACAACCTCACAGTTAAATCATATGAGAGAAAGCAGAATAGCTGAAGCAAGTCTCATCGTCTGAAGAACTGAAGAAGGATGAAGAAATTTCGTCTAAAGCAGAATGAAGACGACAGAAGCAGAAGATCATCTGAAGAAGAATCTCGAGCTTGCACTCGAAGAATGCTACAAAGTCAAATCAAGTAAACTTCCCGTTAAAGATAAAACCAAGAAAGCTTTATGCATAAGTTTCAAGATGAAATCCCAATCTCTGCCAAAATGCTATGATGAAGAGAAAAGCATTGTGGTCTCACTATCAGATTTCCATATCTCTACACCAACGGATAGAAATTCAGACCTATGCTACCTGCTACATGACAGATTACATCTCTACCGCATAAGGTCTCAATAAAAAAATATTGCACTCTGAAGCAAGTATATTTTGTACCGTTTGATCCAACGACTAGAAGTTTTGTGAAGTACACGCTCCAATGGGCTGCAAAAGCTATCTTTCACTCACAGAAGATGCAAAAGTATAAAGGGAAGAAGTGAAGACTTGAAAAGGTAGTGTTTATGCTCACATAGATTGAGCTTTTATGCTCAAATCACTTAAGCGTGAAAAGAAGCCTCAGAGCTCATAACTCAGAGATGATCATCAATACCATATACTTCAACATATAGAGTAGATATTCTTTAGAGTCAAATTCCTTTTACCTCTATCATGTAACTGAACATAAAGTATATACTCAGAGTCAAAACTCATCCAAAATACTTTATGATTCATGGACTTAATTGTATCTACCATCACTCTTACTAGAAAAGACTATTTGTAGATGAAATGATCTTGAGAAAGATTGTTTAGGGAGAAGTCCTTTAAACTTGTTGTAAAGGAGGATTCTTGAAAATACTCAGTTGGGAGGAGTCTCATATAATACTCAATGCCTGGAGAGGCAGTGCTGAAATAATACTTAATTGCCTGAAGAGGCATGAACAAAGAATATGTGGTATGCCTGGAGAGGCAATGACAAATCAATACTCAATGCCTGGAGAGGCAGTGCTGAAATAATACCCAACTTCCTGAAGAGGCAGGAACAAAGAATACTTGGTCTGCTCGGAGAGAGGACAAATCAATACGCAATGCCTAGAGAGGCAGTGCTGAAAGAATACTCATTATGTTTGGAAAGGTAGAGACAAATCAATACTCAATGCCTGGAGAGGCAGTGTTGAAATATTACTCAACTGCCTAGAGATGTAGGAATAAATAATACTTGGTATGCCTAGAGAGGCAGGGATAGATCAATACTCAATGCCTAGACAGGCAGTGCTGAAAGAATACTCATCTGCCTGAAGAGGCAGGGACAAAGAATACTTGGTATGCTTGAAGAGGCATGTACAATAATACTTGTATGGAGAAGTCCTTGATACTTGATCTTAGTGAAATCTTAGTGCTGCCAAGGACTAGACGTAGCCCTATCATTCTGGGGGTGAATCAGGATAAAAATGTCTCTATGCATTGTCTACTCTTCTGCTCTCACACTTCCGCTGCACCAAACGATACCAACGAAGATGACAAATCTTTATATCGTTTGGAAAACCAAGTTTTGAAAGAGCACAATTCAAACCCCCCTTTCTTGTGCTACTCTGATCTAACTTCAGTTTTTAGGCTGATTTTCGATCGATACCACACCCTAAATCATCTTGGTGCTCTGATTTCAATTTATTATTGGTTCTTCATTTTCAGCCTTCCTTACTTATCGTTCTTTGTGGTCTTTTATTTGTTGTTTCACTATTCTCTCTTCGTCGGTGAGCTAGACTCGCCCTTGGTTACTTGTCCTATATATGTCTTTAATTTACTGATTTTGAATATGGAGGAGTTGGGGTAAGGGGAGATGGATGGGTGGGTGAGGGATAAAGGGGTGTCAAGGGGAAGGGTGGAGAGAGAATTCCCTCATTTACTTGTTTCAGATCAACCATTTGTTTTACGGATTTCAAATTCGGGGGAATAGGTAGGGTGGGAGGAATGAGGGGATGGATGGGGTGAGGGAGAAAGAGGCGGTGGAGAGAAGGGTTGAGACGGGGGGTTAGGGGGGAAGTGGGTTGTGTGGAGAGAAATAAAGAAGATTATTTTCATAAAGTACTATCTGACCATTATTTTAATCTTGTCCATTCTTTTTTGGGTTAAATGTGTTCACCGTCCCTGAACTTTGAGCGAGATCTGGTTTCCGTCCTTCAATCTCTCTCAGTTGAAACCTAGCTTTCTATCCCAGGCGAAGAGCGAAGAACTTTGACGGCGGCGACGACGAACTTTGACGGCGGCGACGACGAGGAAGGCGACTAGAATTGACGGAGACGAAGGTTAGTGTGTCCTTTGCTCTGCCTATCTCTTTTGTAGCTCAACATGGTTTCTATATCTACCTTGGTTTCTATTTCTGCCTATCTCTCTGTTCTTACGATTTTGGTAGGGTGTAGGGCTTTGGTTGTGTCGGGTCATGCATTCTTGCATTGGGTTGTTGTTCATCAATTTGTAGACTCCAATTTTAGCATTATGTTGCTTAACCCTTTGTCCTTTCTATTTCTATCATGATGTTGCATGTAATTAATCTGCATTTCTATCAGGATGACTTTCAAAGCCATTATTCATCACTCTGGACAATTTGTTGAGGAGCCAAGGTTGCACTATGTAGATGTCAAATCTAACACTGTGGATGCTGATAGTGATAGGTGGAGTTATTTTGAGAGTCTTGATGTAGTTGCTGAGCTGGGGTATACAAAAGGAAAGTTCCAGGTGTTTTGGATGAAAGACGAGGATTTTGCAATTCACAATTTCAGGCCTTTGTCCACTGATAAAGAGGCAATAGAGTTGGGTAAATATGCTGTAAAGAGGGGGGAAGTACATCTCTTTGTTAAGCATGCTCCTGATGAATTGCCAGCTACTCCAATTGATCTCCTCAGGGTACTTGATGGTTCAAAGAAGAAAGCCAAGAAAGTTCAATCAGGTGATCCAAAGAATAAGGACAAGCAGTTGGATGGTTCAAAGAAGAGAGGGAAGCAAGTGGCTGTGGAGGCTACAAAGAAGAAAGGAGAAGCAAAAGAACCAAAGAACAAGGGGAAGCAAGTGGCTGTGGAGGCTCCAAAGAAGAAAAACCAGCCATTTAAACCTCCATCCAAGAAGCAAGTGGATGCACCACTGAAGTTACCTGGTCTTGATAATTTTTGTGTTGAACAATTTTCTCCAACAAAGAGGCCTGCCAAATTCAATTTGCCAGTGAGGAAGTCTGATAGGATAAGAAGCAATGTTGTCAAGTCAAAGTCCAATAAGAGGTTACCTGTATTGTTGCTTCTAGATAGTGATGATGAAAGGGAGACTGTTGTTGATAATGGTAATGTAGATGCTGCTGCAAATGTAGATGCTAGTGGTGACAATGATGCCATTGCAAATGGAGATGTAAATGAAGTTGCTGCCAATGATCCCATTGCTGATGGAGTTGCTGCCAATGATCCAACTGTTAATGAAGATGCTGGCAATGTGCATGTGGTTGTTACTGGAAAGAAGAATGGAAAACATCCTAGATTTGATGATGTATATGAAGATGATGATTCTTTCACAGCTTCTGTACATTTCAGTGATAGTGAAGAGGAAAGAGCTGTAAAGGTTAATGATGACGGATTTGAAGGCATACCAGTTGGTGTTGCTGAAGCTTTGTTCAATGAGCAGATAAGGCAAATGGAAGAAGGTACCTATGAAGTACATGGTGGTGGGGCAGAAAATGTGCTTCCTCAATATGATGATGCTTTTGATGGTGACCATGAAATGGAGGCTACTTGGGAAGATGAAGAGTTACATAGTATGTCTGAAGGTGATGATGATGATGTTATTGTGAGGAACAGGAGTATGAGGTTTCATGCTGAGGATATGAGGGCAGAATTTAACTTTAGAGTAGGTATGGAATTTATTTCATTGGAAGAGTTTAAGGTTGCTGCTAAGGACCATGCTGTTCTCACGGGAAGGGAGATTTATTTCCCCAAAAATGACACAACCAGGGTAAAGGCTGCTTGCAAGAAGGATTGTAAATGGGTTATGTTGTGTAGCAAAGTGGGTGGGAGACAAACTTTTGCAATTAAAACATTGAGTGACCCTCATACTTGTGCCAGAGTATTCAACAATAAGAATGCTACTTCCAAATTTGTTGCTAAGAAATTGGTGGAGAAACTGAGGGGTTCAAGGACAATGAGGCTCAATGATGTTGTTGATGAGATGGGGTTGGGTTTTTCCACTGGCATCACAAGGTATAGAGCTTGGAAGGGAAGACAGCTTGCTTTGCAGATAGTTGGGGGAGATGCAAGCAAACAATACACATTTCTATATAAATTCAGTGCTGAACTGAGGAGGGTTTGTGCAGGAAATACATGCAAAATGCAGTTGGAGAATCCTGCTGGAAGCATACAACCTAGGTTTGGCAGATTCTATATGTGTCTAGAAGGTTGTAAGAGGGGATTTCTTCAGGGTTGTAGACCCTTTATTGGATTAGATGGTTGTCATCTAAAGACAATGTATGGAGGTATTCTCTTATGTGTTGTAGCGAGGGATCCTAATGACCAAAACTTTCCCTTGGCTTTTGCTGTAGTGGAGTCAGAGTGCAAGGAAAGCTGGCAGTGGTTCCTTGATCTGCTACTGCTTGATATTGGTCCAGATAGAAGGTGGATCTTCATATCTGACCAACAGAAGGTAAAGTAATTTATTTTTCTTTGTTATCATGTTCATCCTTATTTCATTATACTACATGATTATGAATTTCTGCTTGTCTACATGCTAATAGGGGCTACTGAGCTGTTTGGAGGGATTTGAACACAGGTTCTGTTTGAGGCATCTTTATGCAAACTTCAAAAAGAGGTTTGGAGGTGGGGTTGTAATTAGAAACATTATGATGGCAGCAGCAAAGGCTACTTATCGCCAGCAGTGGGAAGCAAAAAAGTTGGAGCTGAGGGAACAAAATAATGCAACATGGGAGTGGATGATGGGAATACCTACCAGGACTTGGTGCAAGCATGACTTCACCTTCTACCCCAAGTGTGATGTGCTCATGAACAACTTGTCAGAGTCATTCAACTCCACAATTCTATTGGCAAGGGACAAGCCAATTCTGACCATGATGGATTGGATCAGAACATACTTGATGGGAAGGTTTGCAACCTTGAGGGAGAAGTTTCACAAGTATAGAGGGGAGGTAATGCCTAAGCCTTTGAGGAGGTTAGCATGGGAGACTGATAAGGCTTCTCATTGGTTTCCAACAATGTCCTCAGAATGGAGGTTTGAAGTGAAACACATTGTATCAGGTATGGTTTCCAATAAGAATTTATACACATTGTTTACTTTCATGGATAATGACTGTCCTAATCCTGCAATATGTTACAAACAGGTGAGGGATTTGTGGTGGACTTGAGCAAAAGTTCATGCACATGCAATCTGTTTGATTTGGTTGGCATACCATGCAGGCATGCAGTGGCTGCCATAGCATGTAAAAGGATGAAACCAGAAGATTTTGTGCATCCATACTATAAGAGAGCTGCATATGAAGCTACATATGGGCATGAGATCACTCCTATCAATGGCCAAGAGTTTTGGCAGCCTACAAATGACCCTGAGATACTTCCTCCCATAAAGAAGAGAGGGCCTGGAAGGCCTAAGAAGCTGAGAAGAAGGGACCCCTTTGAAGATTTAGGTAGCACAAGACTCAGCAGGACTGTTGCTAAACACAAATGCAACAGGTGTGGTCAGCATGGCCATCATTCAAGGAGATGCCCAAATCCAGTGGAGAGTCAAGAACCAGAAGCAGGACAAGGGTCTGAACCAGGACAAGATCCAGTTGCAGCAGGACAAGGATCTCAGCCAGTTGAAACACAAGAGGATGCATCTCAGGTCATCAATGCCACACAAGATGCAAATGTAAGTAAACTTATAACATGCTAACTTATTTTAAACATATCAACAAATTTATGTAACTTTCTCATAAAAAATAATGATTAAAATTCATATTGTTCAACATCAGATCCAGTTTGATGAAATACCTTCCATGCTAAGGGAACAATGGGATCAAGACATGGCAAGATTGCACTATGTTCATGGAGCAGGGCCATCTAATGTTGGTGGTGGAAGTGGATCTGCTGGTGGATCTGCTGCTGTTCAAGAGGAGCCATCTCAAGTTGTGCAGGCACTCCAATCTCAAGTTGCTAAATGAGAGGGTTGAAGGTTGTTGTGGTTAGTAAGGGCTCGGTTGTGGAGCAATAATGGAGGGCTGAAAGATACTTAATGTGAACAGACCAAGTGAGAATATTTTGTGGTTTGTTGGCATTACTTTTGACACCACATGGGTGCACATTTTGATATAGTTTAGGAAGCACATGGGTTGCAGTGTTTGCTGCTGTTTTTTATGTGATTTGGACCACTTAAGCTTTGTTTAGAACCATTTTGTATTCTGACTGTGTGGATGTGTGGACCACTTGACATTGAATTATGAAGCTTGATGTTGTTGGCATTTCATTAGTCAAAGATTCTCTCTTTCACTTTACTTTATGTGTCTTCTAGTTCTTTTTACCTTTCAATTACAAATGAGACATTATATACATCAAAACAATGTTGAAAAAAGAAACAATTTCATTGCCATTTCTTCTGAAATCAGGAACTTGTTACAATAAAAACTCAATTACATGATTCTACTTAAACTCAACCAGCCTACCCAAATAACTTCCAAAACATCAACATAACTTCCATTCCCTTCTTAAATTACATTTTTCTTCCATAAAGGAAGCAAAAGCTAACAACCCAAGCTAACACAACAATCAGTATGGCTGCAAAGGTCATTTTCTTATTCAGCAGCTCACAGTCAAGCTTCCTTTGAAGCTTGCTAATTTTGTTCTTGCTTTCCTCCAATTTCATCTTTGTGTCCTCAAATTTCATCTTTGTATCCTCTAATTTCTTCTCCAATTCATCCAATTTGTTCTTTGAATCTTCCAACTCTGTCCTCAACATATCAACAACACGTTGTGTTCCTGAACTTTGGACTCCTGCATCCTCATCCCACAGGAAGAAACTGTGAAGCCCGGGGCCGACGAGGGCGGGGAGTGATCGCCGGTGCAGTGAGGCACAGACAAGGAGCGGCTCCTGCCAGGCTTCTAGGCTGAGGGGCACATGAATGAACCGATCTCACACCCGAACAAGAGGTATTCCGAGACTGTATAGGGATGGACTATACAGTTGAGGAGGGCATAAATGATTTGATTGGTACTACTCATAACAACAAGATGCATCTTCTTTTCGGGAGCCCAACTCATAAAAACTCCATGGTTAAGTGTGCTTGCCTTGGAGCAATATTGGGATGGGTGACCTCCTGGGAAGTTTTCTCGGGAAGTGCGCAAGTGAGGACAAAGCGCGCTGAAAAAGACTCGTGTTGTCACCGTGAGGCCAGTCGTCAGATCGGGATGTTACAGAAACCACAGTCCCTGGGGGTCTTTAATTACAATGAAAATGGGACAGATTAACATAGCAGTTCAAATTGACAGATTAGAGGAAAAGGAGAGGAGAGAATTTACCTTGAAATTCCTGCATCTCCAGAAATGTCTTCCTGGATTTTCAGGAGTGTGAGATGTCAGGTACACAATTAGTTCCCCACAAGCACAGATTCCACCTGGAGGCATGGAATAAGTGCTCGAGGATGCACAAGAACCAGATGAACACGGTCTTCTCATGGTTGAAGGACACGAACCAGAAAACCCAGGAAATCGCGTGAAAGAAGAAGAGGATTCGACGGAGAAGACAGGAAATCGTGTGAAAGGAGAAGAGGATTCGATGGACAAGAAGGGAAGATAGGAAGAAATCGACAGAGAAGATGAAGAAGAGAAGAAATCGATGGTGCAGGTGCAGCCTCAGTTCAATGGAGAAGGGGAGAAGGGAAAGGGAAAGAAGATGGTGAACCCTAATTTGGATTTGGGGATTTTGAAGGAGTAAAGTTTAGATTAGGTTTTAGGGTTAATTAGTTTTAGGATTATTTAGTTTAGTTTGGGTTAATTCTGAGGGCTTAATTATAATTTTTAAAAGAAATTTTTTTTATTTAAATGCCATGTCATTTCATTAAATGACGTGGCATGGCCACGTGCACGGCTGCCGGAGCTATACCGGCGGCAAGGACGGTTTCCGTACAAACACTTGAGTCTGAGGATGGCGTTAGGAAGATTTTCCGACGAGGGACGGAAACCAGATCTCGCTCAAAGATTTTTATTAGTATATTATGTGGTTTACAAATTTTTGTGCATATTTTGGACTTATGGTGGACCAGTTTTCCTAACTGATCATTGGTACACCAAGTTCACCTTAGACATCGTGCCATATTGCATGGCCAAGTGTCGTAAGTCTGATTCCTCGGTTGTACCATTCTCGTCACTTGCCTTTAGAACCTAAATGCTTGAACTTGTTTTCATTTTATCGCAATCGGATTAGGGTCTGTTGGATAAGGAAAAAATGTGTTCACACGCATTCTACCCAAGTCTAATGAAAGGGATATGAATAAAGGAAAGGAGAGTGAGCAGTATGATGAGTGATGTGTTAGCAAATGAAAAGAGAATCAATCTGAAGAAAATGTGCCTGAAAATGAGATGAAAGAAAATGAATAAATATGTAAGAGTTGGTTAAGTAACACAGTCATCGTCCATAGCCTCATCAGACTAGTCAAATAATCAGTTCAGAGTTGAATCGGTTGAATTAATTGGTTTAGTTAGTAAAATGGTTCAACCCATCCTACCCACTTTGGAACCACCTTAAACATGATGGGTTAACTAGCTAGCAAGAGGGAGTTTGGATATCCAACCCTTCCCACCAGAGAAATAAAAAAATATGACCTAAAAAATGTACAAAATATTTTTACTATCCAACAAAATAAACTTTTTTTACAAAATCAAAACAAACTCAAAACTTTAAAACAATAAAAGCTATTTCTTTTAAAAAAAAATGTCCGACAAGTTGGTTGGTTAAGCGAGTTTGTGTAATCAATCAAACACCCAATCACCCATCAAAGACTAGTGGATAAGTGGGTTGAACCATTTATCAAACCCAATATCTCCTCTTAAGATATTCTCACTTGGATGTTCAATTTAATACCCTGCCTAAACATTCAAAACCCCAAAATACCCCTCCTTTATTTTAAACTCTGTTGAAAGATATTTTACCACTCTACTTTCATATATTTTAAGATTCAATTGTAGTATATTAAAGGGTTTTATCGTCCTTATGGAATTGGAAATCCAATGCCATTCGTTAGCAAAATCACTTAAGCAATCGGTTCACCCTTAAAACACTCAAATTCATAGGCAACTATGCATCTTTCAACAAGTAGGTATCCCAAAATTAGTTTCATTGATCTTGAGTACCTTCTACATGATCAGGTCACTCAATCTGCATGTAAGAAACTTGTGTGAATTCATTATTCATGTAAAAAACCACAATTTCAAAAGATTCACAATTCTAGGTTCTCAAGACATGTTTTCATGGACTCAAATCTCAATAAGTCATATTTTGATATGTTCACGTCTAGCACATGCCAATTCTCCCAAACACATTCAACTACCATATGAAACTTGTGCATAGCTAAAATTTAGCAATCCAAGAACTTTTAGCACAAATGTCACTCTAGGTTCCCTTTGGGGTCCAGTTTGCACAATTACACAACTCAATGCCTCAGATTTTGCTATTCTCACTTACCTTTCAACTTAGACCTAAAAACATTAAAAAAATCATTAAAGACTTTTTGAGAGCCTTAAAATACACTATGGCACACAACTTTACTAAATCTCTACTCAAGTTCAAGAAAAGTATTGTCTTAAGAACATGGACACGACACATGACATCAAGACTTATCAAACACAACTTGAAACTATTCTACTACATAAAGATTAACACCAACACACATAATTGAACTTGTTCAAAGGATTGAAATTCAACTTTGAACGGTTTATGCACAAAAAGATTTGGAAGGACTAGTTTTTCACCTAAAACTCAACCTTATACCCAAGATTTTGTAAAACATTATATTCATGCAAATCAATCATCCATCCACCTTATAAATCACATTTTGGACCTGTTACAACTTTCAATTTCAAAATTTTCACATAATTTGCACAGGATCAAAATTTTAGTCAAGTTCTTAGGTAAAACACAAGTCACTACCCTTTCTTTGCAATCTACTACTTCTTATTCATGAGTTTGGATTTCACTATTCCTAAGAAACCACCAATCACGTGGTTCCATGTGTTCTTCTTTCGTAACTTTTTCAAATTTTGTTTTATTTTTTAACTAGAATATGGGAATATTGGAAAGCATTATTCGTAAGAGAACAATCGATCTCAACTATTCATATGTTTTTCTGCTTCTTTTTTGGAAAAACTGCATAAATGAATGGTCCAACACTCAATAACTACATGTCTTCAACCTAGGTTTTCTTTTCTTCATTATACCCACTTCTTTTCCTTGTCATTGCTTACATATTCTCCAATTCACCCATATCACAACTCACATTTTCCCATCAATTTTCGGCAGTGTGTGTTCCCTGGCTTCATCCATTGCTTCATTGACGTCGTTCATCATCTCTTCTTGAGGGTACATTGTTACACCCGACTTGGTGGCTCCAATCATGGTTTAACACCAACGTCGATCCAGTGTTGCTTGCTCATCCCCCTCTTTGATTTCGAGATATGATTTCAATTCTGTTCCAGCCAAGAACATAGAAATGAGGTATAGTACCTAGAGTGAGAGGATTGCAATGAGAGAATCTAGAGAGAAAGAGCGTGTAACCGCTTAGAGAGAGAGTGTAACTGAATCTTGAGTTTGTTATTCATGAAATGAGCTAAGAGTCCCTCACAATTGGTAATCGCCCCCTATTTATAGGCTAGGGGTTGGGCCCGGCGTGTCTAATTGTCCTTAGTGGGCCGGTTGGGCCTCTCGGAGGAGGCCCAGACCCCTGGCTTGTGCGTCGCCTTGGGGCGAGCATCCCTCTCGCCCAGTCCACAAGTCACAAGATACCGAGCTCGAAACATGAGAGCTAAGAGTGTCTTTAAAACAAAGGTGACAATCATAAGAAAAACTAACTAATGTCAAGGCTAATGATCAAGATAGGTCTCCAACATGGCGTAGTAAACAAAGCTAATGAAAAATTTTGACTTGCTCGACAGATTCCCCCGAGTCCACAAGTCCACAAGGGGGCTTGCAGAGACAGCACTTGGCTCGCTCGCCCAGCTGCAGTCGCGACCGCCGTGAATCATGGCGGCTTGACGTGTGTAGGCTGCGTGTAATGTGCTGAGGAAATGCAAATGTCAGCAAATCTGCAAAATCCCAACCGCTGCCCTCGAAACGTCCCCTCAAATCACAATAAAGCCTGCCAATTTGAATTTAAACCAATCAGCTGTTGTAACTTCCCATTTAATGTGCCGCTCTCATTTCCCCAAAATCCGTGTCTCTTTCCCCAAAGTAATCATTTCACTTTGTCATCATGGGGCACAATCTCCCACTATCCTTACCCACGGACATGATCTCAACCACTACTTCCTTCCCTTCACAAAACCCCATCCTCCCATCATTTGTCACTTTCAGAACCCTTGAACCTTGCTCCCTCACTTTGCCTCTCCAAATCTTTCAAAGAGCTAATACCTCAACACCCCTTCTTCCATCCCTGTGCCCGCGCCCCTTTCCATTTTATCTTCTGCAAAATGGCTTCCCAACGCCGCCTCCAAAAATGTTCCCGTTCCCAGAACGCTACCCTTGCACCTTCACCCTCGGTTGACCCTTCTCCTCCAGGAGGGGTTCCCCTCGGCGGGGAGGCCATCGAGGCCTTTTGGCGTCGTGTGTTCGCCACCCTTCCTGAACCCACAGACCAGAGTCCCACTCAAGAGGCCATTTGCCAGCCCTCAGAGCAAGCCTCCGACGAATCTGTTGCCGAAACTGCCCGCCAGGCCGGCGGGCTTTGTTACGAAAAGTCCCTTGAGGACATTCTTGTTACTGGAAAGTGCTTAAATAAATACCGCTCTTGGCTGTGCCGCACAGTTGATCACGGCGCAAAGAAACCTCAATACTTTTATGTCTACGAGTACTTGTTCCTCAATCTGGGGATCTAGCTGCCCTTATCCCCATTCCTCCGCCAAGTGATGAGGGAGATCAACGTTGCTCCCTGCCAACTGCACCAAAACGCCTGGACCTTCGCCAAGTGTTTTGAGAACTCTTCGACGCCGTCGGCCTCGAGCCGAGGGTTGCCCACTTCTACTTTTATGTCGTGGAGCTGAAGTCCCTGAAGGCCCAGGGCTGGGTCTCTCTAAAATCCCGCACAGGTCGACAGCGCATCCACCCATATAAAAGCAAAGTCAAGATGGGGTCCGAACGCCGGTACTTTCGTGTGATTGTGCCTGACACATACCCTGAAGTTTTCACTCTACGGGATGGGACTGCCCAGTTTCCCTTTTACTGGACTAAAGCTCCCCGCATCGTTCCGCCGCCCTCGGATGCGTCACTGAGCGATGAAGACAAAATCATCCTCAGCTTTTTTGCCAAGCTTCCCATTCTCGAGTGCTCGCAACTGCTGGCGGCCGCTCGCGAAAACACCCTTGGTCGACTCCTAGGTTGATTCCCCGCTTACCCCCTCTTTACATCGCACCATCATGTTTTTTCTACTGTATCTCTTGCTAACACTTGTTGCGCATATCTCCTTTTGTTTTCAGAGGAAATGAAGTTCACCAAGGCTGAACTGGAGAGTGCCCTCGCCGCCAAGGTGATTAAGTTTCCTCCTGTTTTCAACACCAATGGGGGCAAGAGAAAACGCGTCGCCGCTTCGGACGCCGACGACGTGGCCGTCGCCCCTTCACCGAAAAAGAAAATCAAAAAATCCGAAGAGACTTTATCTGGCGGGACCGCTTTTTCTGAATCTGGTGAGCCAGCGCCGAGCGCCACCGGCGAGACTATCCTCCCTCCACCGAAGAAGAAATCCCAAAATTCCAAAGAAGTTGAATCCGGCGAACCAACATTGGATAGAGAATACAGGATCGTCGCCCCCTTGGCCGAAAAGGAAAAGTAAAAAATCCAAAAAGCCCAAATCTGGCGAGACCATTGCTTCCCGCCAAGACCTGGTTGCTGGGAGCGCCTCGAGTTTAGAAGGCGGGGCGAATGCACCGTCCGCCCTTGAGGAGACCAACGCCAGCCAACCTGCGCCCGAGGGCATCACTACCGTCGCCCGTCAACCAGTCCATGTATCTGAACATTCGACTCAAAAAGTTGGGGTGAGCTCATCTGGGGCCTCCCCCGCTCGTTCAATGGGCTATCATGATGAAGATCAGGTTCCTGTCACTCTGTCGTCACCCCCGCCTTCCCCTTGCCATTCTTTCCCCGCCCCCGAACATTCGGCCGCCGAGGAAAAAGAAGGTCCCGTGGTGGGCCGCCAACTTACCCATGTCGACTTTATGTTGACCGATCCTTTCTTTGAGAATTCGAAGAAGGCAGAAGATCCTAATCTTGATGGCGTGGCTCAAGAAGCCATCTTGAGCCTTCTTCGAGCTGGCTTCCTGTTCGCCAAGTTCTCCAAAGATTCGACCACCGCCGCTGAGGTTGAAGAGCTTCGCCAGAAAGCAGAGGGGTACCGCACTGCCACGCTCGAAGCGTATGGCGAGCATGACAGGCTAGTAGCCCAGGTGGCGGAAAAGGTGACCAGGCTGAATAAGTTGGGCATCGAAATGTGTTGACGCGAGTCTAACTTGTCCACCTGCGAGGGGAGAATTGAAGAATTGGAAGATGAGCTTGTCGATATGCAGAAGAAAATGGACGCTCGGGCCCAGGCAATCGCTGCGGGTAGAGCAACCTGCGTCGCCAAGGATAAAGAGCTTGTGTTCATGCGCGGCGAACTAGCGTCGTCGAGCGAGGCCCTCGACACAGCGAGAGCCCATATAGAGACTAAAGACAAAGCTATCGCGGAGGCGAAGGCCCAGGCATCCTCCGATGTCAAGGCCCTTGAGACGAGGCTGAAGATTGAAGCTGCTGCTGACGTCGTGGAAGAGCGTGGACGTGGCTTCTTCCTTGCGAAGGCCCAAGTCTTGCATCTCTACAAAGAGCTGGACCTTAGCGGGATGGGGGCCTTCAAGAGAGTCACTCCTGGGGGTTTGATTGACCCAAATGACCCCCCGGGCTTTAACGCGGAGTACTTCCTGGCTGCTGAAAACGAAAGAGAAGAAAAAGATATCAATTCAGCCTCACTACTTGTATTGATTTTCCCTTACCGCTTATTGTAATTATGACCGCCCGGCGAGGCTGGCTGCTAATAAAAATTTGTTGCGACTCCTTTTGTCTTCTTTTGCTCGTTGTGTTCAATTTTGCGTTTGTTTTCAATTTAAGTCTGAATTACGTTCAACGACATTGATGGTGTGCCGGGTTTAACTAGGACTTTTGCTCAGTTTTGAACCGAGGCTTTGTTCACACGCTTTTCCCGTAAGATCAGGTGTGGCCTTGCTAGTTTTGCTTGGCGAGGGCTTATGGTGGCTTGGGTCCCAATGGCCATGTGGGTTACCCAAGGCTTAGCCTAGTTAGAAATGCTCGCCCATATTTCGGGGAGGTTTTAGGGATAAGAAGCTTATCCGCACACATCGCCGACGGGTAGCAACGGTTGCGCCGAACTTTCCGGAGCGATCTCCAGACATCAAGGTCGTGATGGGATCGCCACCTTCAGGGAATTTTTCCCACCGAGCAACCGTTACAATTCAGTTGTGAGTTAGGAGTATTGCTGAGAATACCCTTTTGTATTTGATTGTAAAAAGAGATTTTTTCATTTATTGAGAGATGCCTCATTAAAAAAACTCCCGCGATGGAGAAAAATAGTACATATTTATTTTTGTCCTAATCTTTGGCTCCTTCTCGCCATGCCATTGCTCCTGCTTCGCGCTCGCCCTGCCTTCCCTGTAGTCGTCCCTTCTGATTAGAGTGCTACGCCGAACACCTCATCCTTCACCCCCGACGTACTCGCCACCTATTCCTCGCTCTTGTATGGCCGGTCGCCCCGTTCGGCCACCGTGTGGTAGAATGGGCTCTTGCATAACTTGTTCCCTCGCTTGACGTACCGGGCCGCCTTTGAAGGTTTAAAATTTGCGGCCCCCACTGGTTTCCAACACTCCACCTTCCCTTTTCCTTTGTTCCTGCGGCGGCGTGCTTGGCCCCGTTCCTCTTCAGTCTTCGGCTCGCCCCGGGACTGATCAACTTTTCCCAATTTGCTTTGCTCGTCGCGGCTTTGCTGTATCTTCAATTGAACCGCACCCTGTAGCACTGCCCCTTTCTTTCCGCTTCCTTCCTGACACATGCCCAAAAGGGTTGGCTTTTTGAACCTGGGCAACCCCCAGAATACTGCGTCCTTTTGACTCCAATTAAAGAGGTCAAAATTGTCTTCTACCAACTTCTCCAAGCGCCAATCCTGATTAACTGTGAGTCTGGGCTCAATCGCCAAAACTCCCCTACTGAATTTATACATTTCCAGGTTCCCAATCACGTTTGCCCAGCGCTCCTCAGCATGAGAATCAGTAAATTGCCCATCTTTCCCTGACCTGCCATCTAGCCTTTCCTAATTTCGGTTCCTTCTTGGTCCCCCATACCTTTCACTGATCCACCGTCCCTGTCTTCTCGCACCGCTTTGACCCCGGCCCTGGACGCTCCGCTGATCCTGATCGCCTTCCAAGATCTCAATCTCGTGACATTTATGCCCAGTGCCAGCTCCCTTCTTCCCATACAAGCTCAGGCAGTTGTTGTAATATTCCCTCACCCGCCGTTGATCTACCGCGATCTTTTCTACCTTCCCGCAGGTCAACGGGTATTTCACTACCAGGTGGGCTGTTGATATCACTACGCAGAGGCGGTTCAGCGTGTTCCGACCAATGATGACATTGTACGACGCCACTACCTACAAAACCAAATACCTTATGCGCAAGAGCTTTATGTTCTCATCAACGCCAAAAACTGTGTCCAAATCCAAGTAGCCGCGTACCCAGACCTGTCCCCCGAAAAGCCTACCAAAGTCCCAGAATATGGCATAAGGTCTTGATCTGTTAACCTCAATTTATCAAATGCATCGCCATAGATGATATCCGCAGAACTGCCCTGGTCTAAACGCACTCTTCGCACATTGTAATTGCTGATCCTCACCATTACCACCACATGATCGTCCTTATGTGTCTTAATTCCCTCAAAGTCTGCTGACGATATCACTATGTCTGGGTGTTGAAAACCAAATGGAATTGAAAACTCTTGCACTGAACTCACCGCCCTAACATATCTGCGTCTCGCCGCTTGCGGGTCGTCGCCGCCGCCGAAGCTCCCTGCAATTGTATTGATCGTCCCAACCGGCGGTTCGAGATCCTTGTTAAAGGTTTCTTCGGCTCCTTTCTTCCTTGTCGCCAATGTCTCCTTCCTGTCCGATGTTGGTGTCTGACGGCGGTCATCCCGCCTGCGGTCATCCTGCCGGTGGTTTCCCTTGTAGTGATTCCCTTGTTGGCGCTCGCCCTGCCAGCGATCGCTGTGATCATTTATTTGTCAGCGTCCTGCCCTGATCAGCCTCTCAATCTCACTTTTCAACGTGAAAGCAATCACCGGTGTCGTGGCCCGCCGAGCGATGATACTCGCACCACTTGGTTTTGTCCACTGCCACCCGCGACGGATTAATTTCCCTCTCGCCCTCTTTGACTGCATGCGTTGCCTTGACCTCCCGAAGCAGTTCTGTCAAATGTGCCCTGACCCCCCTTGCCGACGAGAATCAGTTTGCCACGGGCGTCGGCGCTCAAAGTTTTCCTTCTTCGGATAGAGTTGTTCCTTCGCTAGCTTCTCCGATGGCTTGATTTTCTTATCCCTTCGCTTGCTACTTTCTCCCTTCTCCTGACTTTGCCTGCCTGCTGGCGATATGTCCTTCTGACTGCCATCATTTTCCGTTTTTGCACGCCTCCTTTTGAACGCGTCGTCTTCCTCATCCAGGATATAAGTTTTCGCCTGAGCGCGGACTTCCGCCATCGAACGAGCAGGCTTCCGACTTAGCTTGCTATTCAGCCACCCCGACAACAGTCCATTCTTAAAGGCGCGTGCACAGGCTTGAGACTCCGACTCCTCGATCTTGACAAATGTTGCACTGTACCGCCTTTCATAGTGCTTCAAAGTTTCTCCTTCCAAATGGTGAACATTATACAGATCCTCAATCGTAACCTGCTTGATCTTGCTTGCGGAGAACTGAACAAGGAACTTCGACGAGAAATCGTGGAAGTTCGTGATAGATCCGCGAGGCAAAGTCGTGAACCAGGCCATCGTCGTGCCTTTGAACATTGACGGGAACATCCTGCACTTCAACGTATCATAAGCTTCACTTATCACCATCTTTGTGTTGAAGTAGAGCAGATGATCCTTCGAATCTGTTTTTCCGTTGTACGTCTCTAGAACGAGATTCTTCATGTTGTCAGGAATTGCTACCTCCCTTACCGCCACCGAGAATGGCTTAAACTCCGCTACAGCCTCCGCCTCTCGTTATCCCTCGTCCTGTTGTTCAAGGCGATAGTAGTCCAACTGCTCTTGCAAGTAATCATTCCGCTATCGTATGTTGTCAACATTGCAGATCAAACGTCTCCAGTCTTTGTGAGTGATCGGAGCTTCAGGTAATGGCGATCCGCCTCCTGAAGCTTCCGGCGAGTGTGCTGGAGATTCTTGATGCGAAGGTGAGGACGGTGGAGTAGGCAATGGAGGTGTCAGAGAAGGAGGAGGAGGAGGCAGCAGAGGCGGAGGAGGAGTTGGTTGCTCAGGTTGCTCGCGATGAACCTCCTCACGGCGCGACCTTCCCCTCACACGACGCGGTGGTGAACCGCGCCTCTGCTCCAAAGTTTCGCTGCATCGACGACGTCGAGTCTCCATCGGATTTCTACCGCGAACCATAAATTCAACCAAAAAACACGAAAATCAGAGGAAATTGCACAGAATTCCGAACTTTTCTCAACTAAGAACAACAATCCACGTAGTATGGGAATCGAAATCTACCAATCCCCACAGACGGCGTCAAATGTTCCAGCCAAGAACATAGAAATGAGGTATAGTACCTAGAGTGAGAGGATTGCAATGAGAGAATCTAGAGAGAAAGAGCGTGTAACCGCTTAGAGAGAGAGAGTGTGTGACTGAATCTTGAGTTTGTTATTCATGAAATGAGCTAAGAGTCCCTCACAATTGGGAACCGCCCCTATTTATAGGCTAGGGGTTGGGCCCGGCGTGTCTAATTGTCCTTGGTGGGCCGATTGGGCCTCTCGGAGGAGGCCCAGACCCCTGGCTTGTGCGTCGCCTTGGGGCGAGCATCCCTGGGCGAAGGCCTTTGGGGTCTCGCCCAGTCCAAATTCCAAGGAGCAAATTGTAGCTGAGGATCTGTTTGCTCAGTAAGTAGTCCTTATCACCATAAATGATATTGATTTCATTTGACTTTTTCGTACCTTCATTCATATGTATCTATATTCACTTGCTTTATTGTTCTAATTTACATTTTTGAATACACATTTTATAGGTGTGCCAATGTATATGTTCAATTTTACTATAAATAACCCATGTTGTGAATCTCCATTCATCTGCCTTCCCATATCCCTTGCAATTTTTCTACTTATTTGGTTTCTGAATCTAAACATCTAAATATTTTAAATCCAGTTTGGTCTCTAATTCGTTGCAAGGAATCTAATCTTTCTATTTCATGGTGATTGCAGATTATAGAGTAGACAACTATGACATTGGAGGATGTAACCTCTTTGAAAGATAATATAGTTGTAAACATGGTAAGGGATTGTGTTTTCTGCTACATTGTCTCTGTTCAATAAACATCTTTGAAAGTATGATTTTTACCCTTTATTTCATCGTGCATATAATTTTGGTGGTTAAACATATCTTATTGTTCTCAGATAATTTTGAAATTTTTGTGCACAAATATAATTTCTATATTTTGAGACTAATCCTCTTTAGCTGCAACACAAATTTTTCAAATTTACAAAATTAGAATGATACTATTTTAACTTTAAAATGATTAAAAATATTACTTTCACATAAAACCAACCATTGATCTCTTACATTACAGGTTAACTTCTCAAGATGATAAAGTGATTGAGGTGGTCACTCCTCCTTTTAGCAATGTCTCGCCCTCACCTACAATTTACTTCTGTATGAGCCAAACTAATAGGCTAACGTATTCTTGAAGACCTTAAATTTTCACGGCTCATTATTTGAAATTTGGTGGAAGTTTCTCAGCTCATCATTTACTATAAAATTGTTTTAAGCTTATTCTGTTTTTATGTGAGCTCATTCATGAAAGATAAACCATTTTCCAAATTGAAATAAATTAGTCATGCATCTCCTTCTCATAGATCATTGTATAATCTTTCAAACTTTTTTGAAAATCTTCTTTATTTTCTTTCATAGCCATTTGACTTGTCGATGATGTTTCTTAGCCATGAGAACATGCTAGGAGGAATGCATCTATAATTTCATCTAATATGGAGTGTTATTTTTCATTCCTTTTTAGTCCATTCATCTTTTACCCCCTTCATTTCTGACACAAAAGTATTGCAATTTTTTTTTCTTTCATTTTGTCTGTGTTAGTTTTATAATATATTCTCTTGAATTCCTGCAAATTTGAGTATGGTTTGACTTGGATTTCCACTACCAACATTTCCTCATGTTCTGTTGATACTAAGAAAGATAAATCTTAAAACATCATTTTGATCATGCTACTTAGCCTGCATAACTTTGTCCAAATAAGGATTCCACCTCTTCTATTGACTAATGAATCATTTACACCCTCAAATTAAATTTATGGTTTGAGCTTTGTTTAAAGTGAAAAAATTGAAGTGCCTTTAAAAAAACAAGTTGGTAATCAAATCAGACTTTTTGATTGATGAAGTATAATTATTTCCCTATACCGACTGCATATTAAACACCTTACTTTAACCAATCAATCTGAATTATATTATTGAAGCATACATACAATTGAAAATCTTTTTAGAGGACCCATACTAAGCTATATTTATCTCTAGAGTTTGGAGGATTGAGTTGAGAGTTTACTCCAAATTTTGAAGTGTTCATTTTTGTTTCTTAGGTGTATATATAGTGAGGGTTTTGGTCTTCTGGATTTGGTTAAAAAAATGTATTCTTATATGATTTTTTTCATGAAACATGAACCACATTATAAACTCTTATTCCTTGAAAAATGAATTGTTACTACATTGGTACTGAACTAAGATTGGCAATGTTATTCCACTCTTCATATATGTATTGTGAGGGTAGATTTTTTGTAGCAGGAGTCTCGAGAGAAAATGAATTTGCTTTGAAGATAGGAAATACCTTTTTTGTGCTATAACTCTGGTGTTGAAAGATAGGAAAAAATGTCAGTTTGTTAGGGACACGATGGATTTCTCTATTATGAACACAAGTGAGAATAAAATGTGAAGCTTATAGAACTATGTTTTCTAAACATATGCTCATTTGGGACAGGAAAAACTTTCACAATGGAGAGCATAGAAGATGATCATGTAGTTAATTTGCTTGTTTAGTAAATCAGGAAAAACTCTTTGAACTAATGTGAAATTAACTGTACTTTGATGTATTTTCTCCTTTAACTACTTATATATAATCCATCTCTTCGATGTCTAAGCAATGTATTAGAAAGTTAAGTAATAAGAATGGAAAAAAATTCAAGGCCCCATTGAGTTTCTGCAAGTTGGACTAACTCCCATAATAGGGGGGAGAGATAGAGAGGGAACCTCCATTAATACTATGTGAAAGACTTGAAAACTTAATTGTTAATTTTTGGCCTTCTTACACTAGATGGTTTACTATGATATGTTATATGCTTAATCCTAGATTTCTTCCATGGTGTTAACCTGGCAACTTTTGGCTCTTGACTCCTTTTTTTTTTAGAGAACAAGCAATTTATTAAGATAAAAAGAAAATACAACCCCTCAAAGAAGGGACGAAGCAAAACAACCCAAAAAACACAAACCCCAGCCAAGGAAAGGAAACACCCCAAATACATGAAAGCCACGATAACCCTTATTTGAATGTTTTATTATTTGAATGTTTTATCTATGTAAGATGGTTTGAGTGTTTATGTTCTTCTTGATTTTTAAGATATGCTCTAAAACCTATCTTCATAGACATGTGCCTTTAAAACAAGAATTTGTATAATGAACTTTACTTGAAATCAGATATAAGCTAATTTTCTTAGCTTATATAAGCTAATTTTCTAGTTAAAAAAGACATTGAGTGAAAAAAGAAGGACATCACATGTGGCGAGAAAGTCAATAACAACTACGACATTTATGGGTGCAAGTATAGTCATTTTGCGATTTAACCTATATACATTTTTAAGATATAAATATTAATTTTAACTTGTGATTCTTTGTTCTTTTGAAATAGCTTATGAATTTATTTTCAGTATAATACTTTGAAAAAGTCTAATTATGCGTTTTGAACGCTAAATTCATTTTTACATTATCTTGCATGTGTGCTCATTCGTTACAATTTGCCACAGTATAAGCATAACAGGTATCAATCTCTAGACCTATTGAAGTTTTTGAACTTTTGTAAGCCACACAACCTTTGGTGTTTTTGTAATTTTCATATACGTCTTTCTATTCTAAAGTGGGTTGCTGATGAATGATATAGACTATTCAGACATAGTTTTGGATTTTTTTGAAGTTATACAAATTTACATTCGGATGAAGTCTGAAGTACATATTTTTGTTTTACAAATTTTATTTAGATATCTTATGTCAGGAGACCTACTACTAGGGCAGCTAACATACTACCTTAGGTATTTGTAACTAAAAAAAATCATATTACTTCATTGAATATTAGAAAGCTATTTTTTTTAGAAAGCTAAAAGTATATTGGCAAAAGGTTTGACAGCAAAACTCTCATGCAGAAATTTCAGATCAAACGAGCTCGGCATCAACAAAAAGAAAACCACAGAACATCCAAAAGCATCTCCAAGGATCACCGAGCCCGGCCAAAACCCAAAGACAAAACACCTATGAGATTAGAAAGCTATTTAATCCATGTAGGATTAGACTTTAGTTGTTGTATGTTTTCCTTGATTATGTATTGTCGCCTATTGTCTTCAAAATACACTAAACTTTACATAATTTCTTCTGCTTGACTGAGGTTTTAAATTTCTTTACAAGGTTTATAAAAATAGTTTCTCCAAAAAACTACCCTGATGCATACACAGTGCACCACACTAAACTAACTTAACAATCTTTTATGTGGTTTCCCAATGAAATCACAAAGTTCATATCATTTCTTTGAGATAGCATCGATTGGTTTATCAAAGTAGTTTGAATTTTTACTCACAAACTTATCAAGATTGGTTTATTGCATAATGTGAATTTTGTCATTGTAGAAGCAATTATGTAAACCGCAAGGAGGAATATTAATGAAGGGTGTTGAAGATATGGGAGTTCAAGCTGATAAGTTCAATGGTGACATTAGGAGGGCAATGACTGATTCAGTCAGTGAAATTTTTATTCATTTTAACATGCTAATGCTTAGTGACATTATTTCAAAATATAAAAAAATTGATTTCATTAATACATGACTTTGGACATGGCAGTGGTCGTTTCTATTCTATTAAAAATGAAATTGAAAAGAATGATATGTACAATTGTGACATTAGGAGGGCAAGGACCAGTTCTAGAAGTGAAATTTTTATTCATTTTAATGTGCTAATGCTTAGCAACATTATTTTGAAATATAAAATTTTTGGTACATAACTTTGGACATGTCATTGGTCGTTTCTTTTCTATTAAAAAATAAATTGATAGTATACTTTTGAAGATTAATTCAGCTTTATCACATGTTTTTTCAATATAAGGAATTGTATAAATTTTTCCGGTGGAACTTAGAAGTATGTAAAGAAGGTACAGTGATATCTATTTCTTATTTTCAATGCATAATTGATTTATTCAAAATGAATACATTCACACCAATAGTGAAATCAAATTTCCTCTTAGTTGTTACAACTTTTATATTTTTATGTTGTTCCTTTACCACCAAATTGTTGTGTCCCACCATTTTAATAAAATATATTTCACACATTCTATATGTTCATATGATTTATATACCAAGCATTCTACTCAAACAATTTATATAGTATGTGAATAAAGTATTACAATTTATTTTATTTTTATAAAATCAACACAACCTCAATTGTCGATTAGACAATAGATAGTTAATATTATGAAAATAGTCATTTGCTATAATTCTAGATGTTGTAAGAGTTCCCAATATACCTTATTCATACCTCTTTGTGTGATTTTTTTTTTGTTATCTTTTACATGCAAGATTGCGCCGGAGATCAAACCCACAAGCTCTGTACTAACTGTAAAGGGTGAACCAAACTTAATATCTCACAGTTATCCAATTAATAAAATATTGAGACATAAAGAGAAGATAACGACAACATATAAGTGTTTCACTAATTAAAATTGTGTGTACTAGTGAATATAAATGTTCTCCGAGCCCATAAATTGATGTTTTCCATCGCAATTTCACCCATGATGTATCTTTTCTTTCATAAGGTTTTGCTTTGTAGAAAGAACCGAGTTTTTCACCTATGCACGATGAAGGCACATTTGGTGTCATGTAGTTTGGCAGGAAGTTATTTTATGGAAGATATGACAGTGTGAATGGAAATCTAGATAGAGGTGAAAGTGTTCCTGGCAGCGACTCCTCCTCCATGAGCAACTTTACCAGCAACTACATCTCCTCCATGTTCAGCTCCAACAGCTGCTTCCCTTCCTTGAGCAGCTCCTCCCGCTCCTCCATGTGGGTGAAGGGTAGCTTGAACTTGTATAATCATATGATGTGCAATCCAATACTGTTCAATTGCTTGAGCGTATGCTATAAAACCTTGTGCTATGATATCACTAGTGGCATGGATTGCATTCATGTAGGCACTATCTTCAGCAAATTCCAAGTTGATTCCAAATTGATGTAGTTCATCGAAAAGTTTCATATCTTAGAATGTTAAAATTCATTTCGAGATTTTATTTTCCCGAAACAGAGTCGAATTGATTTCTAGGAATAAAAATATCCAGAACTTGTTTTTCTCTATATGTCGTAGGATGTTTTTTTGGTACCAAACAGCTTAAAAATGTTTTTTTAGTACAAAACAGCTTTAAAAAACAGGAAAAAAAGACCACGAACTAGCACCTTAAGTGCAAGTTGCCACATATATGTTTTGAGATTTAAATCTCAAAATATTGAATGCATACCAGGATTTCATTTTCCCGTAACTCAATCGAAATGAATCATGAGAATTAGAAACTTAGAACTTTAATTTTCCGATGGAGAAAAAAAACTTAAGAACTTAAAGTGGTTAAATGTGTTGTGAGATTTAGGTAGCGTTTGGTAGACAGGTGGGAAGGGAACGGAATAGGACACATGGGTTCCGTTCTGTGTTTGTCGTGTTTTTAAGATGGAACGGAACGAGACAAAAGGCTCCAGGAACGGGACACTTTGGTTCCCTGAAAAAGGGTGGAATGGAAGGGAACGGAACGCAACACTCTCTTAAAACTTTTGCAAGTTCAAAAATACCCCTAATTTATATTTGAAATTTTATGTATCTAAACAGTTTAAAATCACTTATAAAATTGAAAGCACTTATTATATTTCTAAACAAAGTTAAATAAAAATCTACCTTTTCAAAAAAATCACTTAAAATAAAATCAATTATTTTTTTCAAAAGTAAAATCACTTTTTGTAAGCAATGATAAACGAGCCAATTAGAGTGCGTTTGATTCAACTTATTTTGGAAAAATCATTTTTTAATCAAAAAATCACTTTTAAAATCAAAAAATCACTTTTGAAATAAAAAAAAATCACTTTTTTAATCAAATATCACTTTTTGTCTGGAAATCTCGTCCAGACCCAGAACTGGATGAGTTGTACACAACCACCGATTTCCACATGTGAGGGTTTGCTTGCATGACACATTTCCTTATATAGATGGGCAAGTACCGCAGAACCCCAACTATATTTTCTAGCTTTCTGGAAATTCCTCAAAAGAGGAAGATATCTCAGAGGAACATGCGACCCGCTATGGTCAGGTAAAAGAAAACCTCCAAGCATGCGCATGATGTATGCCCGTGCAAAACATGCCAAATCCTGGGGATTGTCAACGAAGTCTAGCACATTGTTAAAATTCTCATTTATCCACTTTATT
The DNA here is from genome assembly GCF_012489685.1 of Lotus japonicus. NCBI lineage: Eukaryota > Viridiplantae > Streptophyta > Magnoliopsida > Fabales > Fabaceae > Lotus > Lotus japonicus. Next base: position 34,923,198 of record NC_080043.1, on the reverse strand, counting down.
TTCAACGCACCTCCTCTAATAGCATCTGTCGGGGGTCTCTTTCCTAAGCATTCTTCAATGATGACAGGCCAATTACAAGATGAAGGTGTGAAAAACGACTAGAAGGGGGGGTTGAATAGCGTTTTCAATATAAAAACTTTCCCCTTAAGATTTAAAGTAAATCTTTTCGGTTTCTCTAAGATAGATGGTGCAGCGGATAAAGATAGAGAGAAGAGAGAAGCACACAAGTATTTTATCCTGGTTCACTTGATAAATCCCTCAAGCTAATCCAGTCCACCCGTTAAGGTGATTTCTTCCTTCTTAGAATGAAGGCAATCCACTAATCAGATAATTGTTACAACTGCACTTGAAACCTACAAGTGACTAACAATACACTGACTTAGCTGTCACTAAGATTCACTCTCTTAGTCTTCTCTAGGATCCGATCAACCTTGATCTCCTAAAGGAATCACCACTAAGATTCACTCTCTTAGTCTTCTTAAGGATACTGACCTACCCGGTCCCTTAAGGAAAATCAAACAACTGTTTGAGGTTGGTGTTTACAAAGGTTTGCTTCTAAATAAGCTGAGTGTAAACTAAATAAGAACAGATGAAGAAAGTAGAGGCTTGAATCTTTTCTTGTATTGCAGCTCTTGATTTTTCTCTCTTTTTGCTTTCTTCTTTTCTTCAGCCTTTTTTATAGTCCAAGGTGCAAAGGATATTTCTGTTGAGAGAATATGACCGTTGGAGGGCATTTCTGGAACTTCCAGAACCTGCTGTGGCTGAACCTTGGTAGGTAGGCTTTTCAGAATAGTACACTGCTCTTGTACTTCTTGATAGAGACATTTGCCTTTAACCAATGACTTCTGATCAGAGTAATGCTTCGTGTTGGAACTTGTGAAGCTTGGTGATCAGAGTCAGAGGGATGCTTGGATCCTCTGACTTTCGTAACTTCTGCTTCTGGACCTTCAGAGCTTCTGGACCTTCAGAGCCTCTGGTCCCTCAGAGCTTCTGGTCTTCAGATCTTCTGATCCTCAGATCTTCTGATCCTCTGATCCTCAGATCCTCTGATCTTCAGATCTTCTGATCTTCAGATCCTCTGATCCTCAGATCTTCTGATCCTCTGATCCTCAGATCCTCTGATCTTCAGATCTTCTGATCTTCAGATCCTCTGATCCTCAGATCTTCTGATCCTCTGATCCTCAGATCCTCTGATCTTCAGATCTTCTGATCTTCAGATCCTCTGATCTTCAGTTCTTCTGATCCTCTGACGAATATATCTTCTGGTGTCAGAATCAGAACCTGTTTGTCAAAACACTCAAGACAAACATTAGAGTATCATAGTTGTTCATCCACAAATAAAAACTTATAGTATCTTGACAACTCCTATAGTATTTAGCTCAGAATTTAGATATTACTAACGTTTTCATTAAGTATTAGATTCAGGGGGAGCTTAGCTCAGAATCAAGCACGAGTCTTGGATTCAGAAGGAGCAAGATAAACTATACACATCAGGATAAGTTTTAACTCTGATACCTTATACTCTGAGTGTATTCAGTTTATTTGTTTAGAGTTGTTCATCAAAATAAATACTTGTTATCATCAAAACATAGAGTTGTACCACATGACCAAATCTTGATCTTACAATCTCCCCCTTTTTGATGATGACAAAACCATGTATTTTGATGAACAACTCTAAACAAATAAAGTGAATACACTCAGAGTATAAGGTATCAGAGTTAAAACTTATCCTGATGTGTATAGTTTATCTTGCTCCTTCTGAATCCAAGACTCGTGCTTGATTCTGAGCTAAGCTCCCCCTGAATCTAATACTTAATGAAAACGTTAGTAATATCTAGATTCTGAGCTAAATACTATAGGAGTTGTCAAGATACTATAAGTTCTCCCCCTTTTTGTCATAAGCAAAAAGAATGAAGGTGGAGAAAAAAAATAGTAAGAGCATAAATACTCCCCCTCAGAAGGAATACCAAGGGATACTTGGCTTCTGATTAGTGTATCTTCTGATGAGAGCAGAAGTGTGGTTCTGGTGACATCTCCGTTCTGGACAAAGTTTCATCTTCAGATACTTCAGAATGAGAAGCTAGGAACCAACTCTTCTTCTGATGACGCAAGTCAGAAGTTGTAGTAGCATCTTCTGATGTTGTTGCTTCTGGTTCGTCAAGTTCTGAGTCTTTGTTTCTTTCTGAAACGGTCATGCTCATCTCTGCAAGCTTTTTCAGCTAGCTTTGACTTGACCAAATCTTACTCTACTGATGCCTCCAAGATTAACTTCACCTTCAGGTTCAAGTTTTGGATCTTGGGACATATGCCTTTCTCCCGTCATGTGTTGCCTGCATCCACTGTCCAGGTTCCATGGTTGGAGTTTCGATGGACCTATTGAAGATATCTGCAACATATATAATCTTATCCCTAGGTACCCACTTTCTGGGTCCTTTCTTGTTAGTTGGCCCAGAAGTTCTGACAACTTTGGGTCTTTCAACAGGATAATGTAAAGGAATTTGAGCATGATATTTTGACATTGAGAAAGTTCCTTTCTTAAGAGATGATGGAGCAACTGCAGAAGGTTTAGAATGACCAATGCCATATATTCCATTTCTGCTTACGCCATAGATCATTGAAACCATTAAGCTTCTGTCTACGCTTTTAGCTAGGAATCTTTGAAAAGACTTTTCATACTTAGATTCATTTCTACAATCAGAGGCATCACAGGCAACAATTTCTTCTAACTTAGCAATCTGGTTCTTAAGCACAGAGTTAGAATTGATCAAAGCATGATTATCATTTTTCAGATCAGAAATAATTTTCTCATGTTCAGAAGGAGTCTTAGTAGCAGCAGATAAGTCCTTTTTCAACTTTTTATGCTTAGACAATAAGGAGTTATACTTTTCCATAATATCAGACAATGCATGTTTCAGTTCAGAGGTAGAGAAAGAAGCGAATACCTCATTTTCATCGTCTGAGGTAGGATCTCCTTCTGATGCTGAGTCAGAGTCAACAGCATCCTTTGACTCTGCTCCTTTGTCTTTGATAATAGCCATGAGTCCTTGAACTTCACCATCAGAGTCAACATCCTCTGACTCTGATTCATCAAAAGTCACCATCAGACTCTTCTTGGTCTTGAAATGCTTCTTTGACTTCTTGTCCTTTGATGAGCCTTTGAATTTGCTCTGCCTGTGCTTCCAGATGCAGTTGAGCTTTCTGGATATCAGAGTCAGCTCATCTTCATCAGAATCTTCAGAGGCTTCTTCAGATTCTTCTGCTTCTGCTTGAAGAGCCTTAGCCTTTTCAGATTTGGATTTCAAGGCTATAGACTTCTTCTTCTGATCTTGATGTTCAGCACGCTTTAGTTCATGACACTTCAGTATGCTTATGAGTTCTTCTAAACTCATATGCTCAACATCTCTTGTAAGCTCTATTGAAGTCACTAAAGGCATCCAGCTTTCAGGAAGACTTCTGATGACCCTTATGACATTATCTTTTGTAGTGTAGCTTTTATTGAGAGGTCGTATTCCAGCTACGAGCAACTGAAATCTGGAGAACATATCTTCAATGGATTCGTCAGGTTCCATTTGGAAGGATTCATACTGCTTGATTAGAGACAACGCCTTTGTCTCTTTCACTTTCTTGTTTCCTTCATGAGACATCTGCAAGGATTCAAAGATGCCCTTGGCGGAATCACGATCAGTAATTTTCTCATATTCTTCATATGAAATGGCACTTTGCAGAATAGATCTTGATCTGTGATGATCTCTGAACTCCTTCTTTTGATCTTCACTCATCTTCTCCCTTGGGATCTTTACACCATGTACATCAACAGGAGGGGTGTAGCCATCAACAACAAAATCCCAAAGATCAGGATCAAAGCCAAGAAAGAAGCTTTTGATTCTGTCTTTCCAGAAATCAAATCTCTGACCATCAAAGATAGGTGGTCTTGCACTGTATTGATATTTGCTTGTAGTAGTGGTGGAATCCATGAGTTTTTCACACTGGCCCGGATCACTGAACACTGTTAGGTGTGGTAATCAGAACTTGCGCTCTGATACCAATTGAAGGTGTGAAAAACGACTAGAAGGGGGGGTTGAATAGCGTTTTCAATATAAAAACTTTCCCCTTAAGATTTAAAGTAAATCTTTTCGGTTTCTCTAAGATAGATGGTGCAGCGGATAAAGATAGAGAGAAGAGAGAAGCACACAAGTATTTTATCCTGGTTCACTTGATAAATCCCTCAAGCTAATCCAGTCCACCCGTTAAGGTGATTTCTTCCTTCTTAGAATGAAGGCAATCCACTAATCAGATAATTGTTACAACTGCACTTGAAACCTACAAGTGACTAACAATACACTGACTTAGCTGTCACTAAGATTCACTCTCTTAGTCTTCTCTAGGATCCGATCAACCTTGATCTCCTAAAGGAATCACCACTAAGATTCACTCTCTTAGTCTTCTTAAGGATACTGACCTACCCGGTCCCTTAAGGAAAATCAAACAACTGTTTGAGGTTGGTGTTTACAAAGGTTTGCTTCTAAATAAGCTGAGTGTAAACTAAATAAGAACAGATGAAGAAAGTAGAGGCTTGAATCTTTTCTTGTATTGCAGCTCTTGATTTTTCTCTCTTTTTGCTTTCTTCTTTTCTTCAGCCTTTTTTATAGTCCAAGGTGCAAAGGATATTTCTGTTGAGAGAATATGACCGTTGGAGGGCATTTCTGGAACTTCCAGAACCTGCTGTGGCTGAACCTTGGTAGGTAGGCTTTTCAGAATAGTACACTGCTCTTGTACTTCTTGATAGAGACATTTGCCTTTAACCAATGACTTCTGATCAGAGTAATGCTTCGTGTTGGAACTTGTGAAGCTTGGTGATCAGAGTCAGAGGGATGCTTGGATCCTCTGACTTTCGTAACTTCTGCTTCTGGACCTTCAGAGCTTCTGGACCTTCAGAGCCTCTGGTCCCTCAGAGCTTCTGGTCTTCAGATCTTCTGATCCTCAGATCTTCTGATCCTCTGATCCTCAGATCCTCTGATCTTCAGATCTTCTGATCTTCAGATCCTCTGATCCTCAGATCTTCTGATCCTCTGATCCTCAGATCCTCTGATCTTCAGATCTTCTGATCTTCAGATCCTCTGATCCTCAGATCTTCTGATCCTCTGATCCTCAGATCCTCTGATCTTCAGATCTTCTGATCTTCAGATCCTCTGATCTTCAGTTCTTCTGATCCTCTGACGAATATATCTTCTGGTGTCAGAATCAGAACCTGTTTGTCAAAACACTCAAGACAAACATTAGAGTATCATAGTTGTTCATCCACAAATAAATACTTGTTATCATCAAAACATAGAGTTGTACCACATGACCAAATCTTGATCTTACACAAGAGGTGGGACCCGTGACAACGTCACCATCAATCTTCAAGCCCATCTGAATTGCAATATCTTGAAGAGTTATGCTGCATTCTTCAAACGGGAGGTGGAAAGTGTGCGTCTCGGGACGCCACCTTTCCATGAACGCTGAAATCAAGGGAGGGTTTGGATAAAGTTTTGAGACTAGCGCACAGTGGTAAAAACCTGCAGCTTCAAGGTGACCTCTGATTGCATCGGGAACGCCGCGTATGAGTCTCTCTGTCGCAATTCGTGAATCACGTGATCGTCAAACTTTGAGAATTTTATCTGGTTGTCCATTCCAGACTTTAATTAACCTAATTAAACTTAATCTGATCCTAATTCTAAACCTAAACTAATTACACACAATTAACATACTCAACCACTTACCCCAATTCCCAACTATTCCTAATTCCCAAATCAAACCCCAATTTCCCAATTCATCAACCGTGAAGAACCCTAGTTCTTTCTTCTTCTTCTTCCATTTCGAGCCCTACAATCAATCTTCTTCCTCTCGCTGCTTCTTCCTTATGCTGTGCTGGTGTTGTTCGTTTGAGAAGGTCACCGTTTAGGACAAGGCTCTTCGTCTTCAATTACTAAGTAAGTACCCACACTCTCTTTTTCGAATACGAACAAGCTTGTTCGACTGGCTGTTATCTTTGAGGCTTTGGGTTGCCTTTTGGTTTTGTGTGGTTCAGGGTTTATGGTTTGAGTAGGTGGGTTTTTTCGTTTAGCAACCCTAATTAGGTTAATTATGTGTTTATTATATTAAGTTATATTAATTTTTTATTTTTTTAAGTGCCACGTTTAGGGATGGCAATGGGGCAAAAAAAAACCCGAACCCGCGGGTACCCGCGGATAAAAATCCGTCACGGGTATAATAACCCGCGGGTTCGGGTACCCACGGGTTTGAAAAACAGATATTTTAAATATCCGTCCGAAAACGGGGCGGGGCGGATATCCGCGTACCCTACCCGTGGGTACCCGTTAGAGTAAAATTACATAAATGCCCTTACTATTTACTTAAGCCCAAATTAAAATTTTAGGGTTTCATTCTTCTCCATTCAAAGTCAATATTCTATAATTATTTTTTAGTAAAATATTAGCAAAGTTTGGTGTATAATGGTGGTAATTAAGTTTCGATTTGAGAAGAATATTTATAATCTTGGATTGTTTTAATGAACTTGATATTTCAAACTAATTGAAATTAATTCATATTTATTTGCTTCATCCGCTCAATTAATGTTCAATTATATGGGTGTTATTTAAGATCTGAAATCAATTTAAATTTCCAACAAAAAAAAGTTAATTTGCAGTAATTTAGGAAAATAAAAAATTGTAAACGGGTACCCGTTTGGCGCTTAACGGGTACCCGCGGGTATCCAAACCCGTTTAAGGCCCGTAAACGGGTACCCGTTTGACGCTTAACGGGTACGGATACGGGTCGACTACCCGCGGGTAGTGTTGCGGGTTCGGGTACGGGTTCGGATACCCGCCCCGTTGCCATCCCTAGCCACGTTACCTTTATTTAAACAGTTAGCATGCTACTTCATCCCTCGCCGGAGCTCGGACTGGCTCCAAACGTTTTTGAACAAGAGGGATTGATTCCACAAATTTTTCCGGTCAGGGACCTAGTTCAGACGGCGAAACAAAGACAGTGACTAATTTCAGGATTAAGTCAATTGATTAACTGGATATCAAATTTAACACCGCCTTACAAGTTACAATTCAATATTCATAATATTGAAAAAACACGCGCAAGCGGTGCAGTGGCGCGTGATCCATTATCATGGCGACTCTCCTCCTTGCACCTCTCAACTCTCTTCCTCCCACTCTCCAACTCCGAAACCCTAATCCCAAAATCAACACCCATCACACTTCCACTTTCCCCACTCCCTTCAAACCCCGACGACACCGCACCCAAATCATTCGCGCTTCGGAAAAAAAGCAACAACAAGATTCCAACCCTAAAACCCTACAAGGTCCAATTCCTCACTCGGTTTTATACATGCTAAGCTAATTACCAATCCACTTTCTAATTACTGTTAATCTTTCATCATCAGCTGACGAAGTGAACGATGTAGGAGTTAAAGTTGCGCTTTCCATGTTGAGATTCTACAAACGTAACCGTTTTGCTCTCGTTTTATTGTTCTACTAGTTAATTTTTACTCTGCAGTGAGTTTTGTTAGTTTTAATTCGCTTTTGGTTTATTTGTGCAGGGGAAATTTCACCCGTCTTGCCGACGAGCTGTCGTTACGTTCCAACTTGCAGTGAGTATTCCATGGAAGCTTATAAGAGATATGGGGTTGTTAAGGGTACTGTCCTCACTGCCTGGCGTCTCTGTCGCTGCAATCCCCTCGGTTCGTATTAATTTTATTCAACCACTCGTTTTAAAATGATTCCGCAGGAACCTGCATTTTTCTGTTTATGAATGTGTGACGTTTTGCAATTAATTAGATTTATTATACTTGTTTTAGGCGGGTATGGATATGATCCACCTAGATGGTTTGGTGAAGCTAGTCCAAGGGAAGAAGAACTCGACGATTGATTGATTAATGGCCGGTGGTGGCTAGCTGGTAGTAAAGTAAGGTGGACTTCCTTGCTGACTATTTGAAGTTCTTTGGTGTGCTAATTAATGTGAGCTTGTTGTAGTGATTTTCTATTGTGTTTTTGCGTAACATTGCAATGATGCAAGGGAGGTTCTGTTCTTACCACATCAGATAATTGAATCAAGAACATTGGTAACTGTGGTTGGAGTATTGATAATGAAAATCCAATTCACCATCTTGTGTAGAAAAAGAAAATATATGTCCTAGATGGCTTGTGCCAAACTTGGTTTAAATTTTATGTTTTGTGTTTAAGGAATACCGGCAATACATTGTTTTTAACATACCCTGTTTAAATCCTGTCCTATGTTGGCCCCAATAAATAACCCAGACCCACTATGTATAGGTGGAAGTGGAGCTAGTACTAGATTTCAAAAAAAGTTTGAAGAAGGTGTAGCTCTTTATATTGTTTACTTTCTTCTTTTTGTTTTTCAATGGAAATGCAAAATTTATATGCCTGATTTTACACTGCTTCATGACCATTTCGTTGAAATTTTATTTTAAGCAAAAGATCCATTTCTCATTTGATTATTTTAGAATTCGTTTTAGTCCCTATGTTTTAAAATTTCCTTAACGAAGTACTGATAGTTATCAATCAGTCCAAAACAGTCCATTTTAGTTGGTTCCTTTTCCTATTACAAATCACCTTGTAAGGACCTAACAGGGACTATTTTCTGATGTTTGAAATTATAGGATTACGGACCATTTCACTTTTTTTAGAATTATATGGATCTTTTTAAGTAGTTTTGAACTATGTGGACTTTAGAGTGAAACTACAGGGATCAGATTTAGTGTATGTTTGAATTTCCATTGAACTCAAAGTTGATGAACGTTTGATTTAACATGACAAAATATTGGTTCTCCATTTATGCGTTGAGATGTGTGTTTTCTTGCACGTTTGCAAATGGGAGACCAAACATACACTTAAGCTTATATAAAGTTATAAACTCTTAAATGTGCCAGTACCTATGCTTCTTCAGCACATGTACTCAGTACACGAACTCTCAACTACACCAGAAAGTTGTCTTACAGTTAATACCAAATCATATGAAGTTAACAAATCAAAATATGTGATATGATTGACTTTAATGGAAAGACAATCTATAATTATTTCACTTTTGGACTAACTTAACATTGTCTTGTTGCCCCATTGCTTTGAGTTTCTTAGCATATTTTCGGAACACAATAAGGAGTCAATTTTAAGTTAGAAATTTGGTTGGTTTAGTTATAAAATAGTATCATATTAACATCTTTAGTAATATGTTAGCTAACATGATCCATCTATCTTTGGAAAGAATAAAGTGAATCAAGTGTATAACTGGTTGGTGAAGATGTATTATTTTCTGGTTTGTAAACATCATTTGATTCTAACATATTATATAATCAAATACAGCACATTCACATGCTTGTTCTCTAGTTACTTGTCTCTTACCTCTTTTCTTGGTTGAACTTGTCTCTTATGTATTGCTATTGAACTGCTACTGAACGGTTACATAAGTAGATGGGCGAATAAATGTGTACGGTTGTGTCTCCTTTCTTCCCCGACTTTCCTTAGCTTTGATTCTAAATTACCCGTGTCTTTCAATATAAAGACAAGTATGTGGTATCTAGTTGCTGGGAAGAACGATGCACTTCCTTGGGGCTGAAGCCAGAACCATTACTGGTGCTACAGTTGCAGGAGTCTGCATTCAGGTATTCTTTATAGCTTATAGACTTTGTATACGGCAATTGAGAATGATATGCCCTTCTTGCCTGGCCAGTTCTATGCTTCAGCTAATGTGTTTATGTTCCTGGTTCATTTCTTATTTTACTTTTTACAATGTTTTAAATTGCATGATTTAATGAAAATTGAATTCCTTTTGAACTTTGAAGGTATATAATTATGAGACCCAAGATATTCAGTGATGTGTAGGCTTGGTCACCAATTATTAATTACAATATATACTGTCTGTCTGTGTCAGAACTTTAATAGTTTTAACGAATTAACAATGCTAACTATTGCTATTCGAGGGCTTGTTTGAGTTCCTAGTCCTAAAGGTCAAAATAGAAACGTACCTGGTGATGGTGTTATGATAAAGCTGCCTCGTTTGATTCATTTTTTTTGACGGCAAGAGAAATTTATTTAATTATAATGATTCTCGAGAAACACTCCTTCTCAATGGAAATACAACACCATAAATTCTGAAAAATTCCAATTCAAATCTGGCCCCCAATATAAATACTTATGATATAGTTGAATTCTGACCCTATTAATAACTAAAGACAGAATCAGGTCAACCCACCATCCATGATGCTTCTGTAAAATATGGAATACTCAAATAGTCAACACCCCTTCTCTTTTCTAAGATCCTGACTGTGTAAACTGCTTCAGCATAAAGCAATCAAATCAGAGGCAGCAAAATTTGGTTTGCAAAATTTTCTTCCCCCAAGATTCGCCAATTCGTACCAAAAAATACAAGAAAACACGACAGAAGCACCCGGAATGGAAAGCCAATAGAAGAAAACATAAGACTTGTAGCAGCCAGTGATAGGTACTCGCATATTACATGGTTTAGTTAGTTAAGTGAGGGACTTATTACATAGTTAGATAGTTAGTTAGTGGGTTAGTTAGGCTTGTGCCAAGAGGGGGTTAGAGAGCATTAAGGATCTTGTTATTCAGTTTAGGAATTGGGTTAGAGAGAAGAGGTTCTCTCGTAGGCTTGGAAGGGTGTTTGGTATCCCTTTCCCTTGTATCTCTCCCTAGTTTCTAATTGGGAATTAGGGTTTTCTATCAATAAAAATCAGGTTTCTATCATTGGTATCATAGCACCGATCTTGGTGCCTGAACCACAAATCTGCGCATGGAAGTGACAAAGAGCAAGCTGAGAATTTCAGAGGATATTCCAATTTTTGGTGGAGATGAAGCTCTGGAATGGATACAATGTTTGGAGGTTGTGCTGCAAGGAGTTTCAGAAGAAGAGAAGTTGCAGGCTTCAATGGAGGCTTTAGAAGGAAGAGCTCTTACCTAGTTTCAATGGTGGAAACGTTGTAATCCGAATCCATAATGGGAAGGGTTCAAGATTGCAGTGGTGAGGAGGTTTCAGCCCTCAAAGATTCAGAATCCATTTGAGTTGGTTCTTTCTGTGAAGCAAGAGGAAACAGTGGAAGATTATGTGAAAGATTTTGAGAAGTACGTGGGTGCTCTCAGAGAAATTGATCCAGAATTTGTCAAAGGCATCTTCTTGAAAGGATTGAGGGAGGTACGATTGATTGAATCTTGCTCTCTTCCTGAGGTTATTCACAAAGCCATTCTTATTGAACAAGAAAAGAGAGAATCTGAGGTTGCAATCGAGCGAACAGCGGCGGCGACATCACGGAGAGAACCTGATGTAGCGGCGGCGGTAGCCGAGCAAGTACCGGACGCAAAGGAAGACTTAACATCTGAGTCGCAGAAACCCATTCTTGAAGCGGAGGAGGCGGAGATAGCGGCAGCGGAGTCGTTGCAAGGGAAACTGGAGATCGCGGTGGTGACTGTGCAGGAAGGAGAAACAGAAATCGGAAGCAAGTCTCAAGCTTCCGAGAACCCAATCGGAGGAACGACCAAGGTAATAACGGCGAAAGAGTTCAGATTTTCATGTGGGTTACCATTCGTGAGGCCGGGATTGCTCCAACGGCCGCCATCAAAACCACCTAACAACGTGATGAGTCAGGAGGTCGGTGTGCCATGGTGGGTGACGACGAAGGCGGAGATGATCTTCACTAGCCACGAGAAGGGAGAGGAAGATAAAACAGAGTCTGGTCTTCTCTGGTCAAGTTGGGCGGCCAATGGCTGAGCCGCCAGACTTTGTCGTCAGGGGTGGTGGTGACTGGGTCTTAGCGCCGCTGGTTGTGTCGAGTTGTGTGGCGATGGGAAATCACGAACGCAGAGCAAGGTGGGAACACGATCACACACTAAGCAGAGTAAGGGAAGATGAGGGCATAACTGGAATTGCACCCTGGGGTCAACTGTTTGACCAAATTGCCCATGAGGTAAGTGGAGATCTTTCAACACAGAAATTGCTTTACCAGTTTTCACTTCTTGTTGATAGAGGAGAGAAATACGCGTTAGACTTGGGGAATGATAGAGTTAGATAAATTTTCTGAGGTTGTGGAGTGGACACATGTCCCAGCCAGTGACAGGTTCCAGGATGGAAGGATTTACATGAGTTTAGGCCAACTGCTAGGGTACATTAGAGGAAGGGAAAGGGTGGGTCAAGCCCAAATAGAAAATGGGCTGGAGCGGTAGTAAAAGCCAAGAATGATTTGGAGTTTATGTGCCAAATTCAGCAGATTGGTGGCCACATTGCATTCTTTGGATGTCTTCACACTTTTCAAGCTGATACTGGTACTGTGTATAAATATGGCTTCGGGTATATTAGCTTGGGGTGGCTAGTTTTCGAAAATTCTGCTAGCTTGCTACTTCAAAGGTTAAGGAACCACATCAGAATCTGTTTTAATTGTTCTGGGTGTTGGCCAAACACATCACACATAGCTGAACTTTTGCAAAGGAGGCTAAGCTATAAGTTGGAGTGGTATTCAGTTCCAGAATTGCTATTCCATTGGCAAACAAGTGCTTGGTCATGTAACCCACATGTCTTAGCTGATTTAGTTACTGGGTTTCAAAGTTCGAATTCTCAAATTACTGAGTTCAATGTTTGGGTTTGGAGGCAAGAAAAGTATTGGAGGCATCAACATATTGGTGAAATTTTGGGGGCTGATTCAATTACTGCACTACTTGTGAATTTGTTGGCTGGTTATGGGAAGATGCTTTCCAATACTTACAGAGCTGGAGTTTGGTGCTTTCAGCAGTGGGATCCAGGTGGAAGTGGTATTTTCCATTTAGCCATTTACATGAGGCAGCAGGGAATAGCACCAATTTCAAAGGGTCAAAGTGAATTTTGCAAATGTTATGCTATGGAGATTTGGGTGACTTCCATGTTTCTGTTGAATCTTTGGAGTTGACTACAAATGAGAGCATTGAAGAAGAGCAATGGGATCCTGGTGGCAGCTGTAACAGTCAACATTAGAAGTTAGAACTGTGGCATAGTTGTTCTTTTTGTAGTTGTATTTGGTCCTTCACCTTGAGGACAAGGTGAATTTTCAGGGGGGGAGTATTGATAGGTACTCGCATATTACATGGTTTAGTTAGTTAAGTGAGGGACTTATTACATAGATAGTTAGTTAGTGGGTTAGTTAAGCTTGTGCCTATAAATAAGAGGGGGTTAGAGAGCATTAAGGATCTTGTTATTCAGTTTAGGAATTGGGTTAGAGAGAAGAGATTCTCTCTTAGGCTTGGAAGGGTGTTTGGTATCCCTTTCCCTTGTATCTCTCCCTAGTTCCAATTGGGAATTAGGGTTTTCTATCAACAAAATCAGGTTTCTATCAGCCAGATATAACTAGCCACACAAAAACACAACACAAAATCCAAGTTTAAAACAACCTAGGTACCCTCTCAACCACCAACAACACACCAAAAATTTGCACCCTCAGAGCCCACGAGAGACTAAAACGACCATCAAGCAGAACCGCTAACAAACAGGACCCAAAGTTCCCAATGAGCGTCTCCCACATGCTATGGGAAACTTGCCTCTGACCCAATGTTCCAAGCACACTTGCTCTAACCTAAACTCTCATAACCAAAACCAAGACTAACTATACGACCATGCCCCAGATACTACTATTTTTTCCCAACAAGATAGCTCCAACCAGGAAACAAATTTATCAAAGTTAAACACCAAATGACTAAATAATTTGAAACAAAGGTACCACATTGAAACTGAGGTCCATGGCTGCCACTAAAGGAGTTTGAGGGGATGAAGAGTCTCTTTTTCTAATTCCACACAAGAAGGAATTGGTTCCCATGTACAATTCTTGCAAAACAATTCCATTGTTGATTTCATGCAATGTGGTCTCTTTGCTCTGGAGTCTTCACGATTATGTCATCATTTATACCTTGATAGGTCGCACCTGTATTCTTGAAGCCGATGGGCCTCAAATTGTAGCAATAGGTAGCGTCTTTGGTGATAAAAGCAGGCTTGTCCTGGTCAGCTCGGAACTGAGTGATATGTTATAAACAGAGTAGGAATATTGATGTGTATGGTTCAACACTTACTGTACTAAGAGATAGAGCTCAACGCAGAGCACATGTTGTACATTTGTGCACATGTGATAATTAGCTTAATTAGCTCAACACCACGCATGCTGCACATTGTTGATCAGCTTAGGAGGTGGTATCCTCAAGACAAGAGGCTGTATCCCGAGGAGCTGTCCACCTAACTGTATCTATTTGGTTGAGAGAAAGAGTCTTTCAAGCACACCTTATTGAGATATGTGTGGACACATGCCCACTTCTCGTTGGATTTCTTCACCAAAACCACGTTGGATATCCAAGTGGTGTAACCTACTTCTCTGATGAATCCAACCTCCATCAATTTCTTCACATTCTCCTAGATGGCTTTTTTTTTGCTATGGCCACAACTTTCTTTTCTTTTGAGCGATCTGCATGGCCTTAGGGTTGATCTGCAACCTGTGACAACCAAATTCCTCGTCAATCCCAGGGATGTTGGTTGCGGTCTAGGAAAAAAGTCCATGTTATTCCTCAGGATTTGAATCAAGCAGCTCTTTGTGGCATCGTCCAACTTTAAGCCGACTTAGGTGTATTTGTTAGTGGTGGCCCCTAATTGTATATTCAAGCTCTCCTCTAAATGGAGGTATAGTGGTAGACTTAATTACTCTCAAGTCCCATTACAGGGTCCAAATCAATTAGGTTGCACTTCATGCAAGTCTGCTATAATGCTTTCTTCTTTGGACTTCTTTGATTCCTTAGTAACCTGCAAGACCATGTTGTGGTAGGGCACTCGACTACCAAAAAATTGCAACTTTATAGTCTTCGAGTCGCGTCGATCCTTGAGAGGAAGCCAAGTCTCGTTATACCCCTAAGGGGTTGATATGGTCACCTTAGAATCCTATCAAGTATCTCTTGTAAGGGATTAGATCCTTGTTGGCAAGTCCCACCCTTTTAAAGCATGGTGGAAAATGATCTTGACAGAATTGCCTTGGTTGACAATTTGTAAAATGAACCATTGGCGATCTGCGCCTCAATAACATTGGGATCATCGTGGTAGCGCATAATTCGGCTAAAGTCCTTGTTATTAAATGCGATTACTAGGTCTAGAGAGCCTTCATACCTTGCCCAGATTGACTAGTTGGAAGATATATGTATAACTTCCCTCATGTGCTTCTTATGAGCATTGGCAGAAGCTCTGCCATGAGGAAATCCTTCTGCTATCATGAGGACTAGAACTCCATGGGAGACCGTGTGACCTTCCTCAAATTCTATGATTCGGATTCCATTCCCTCGTGTTCCTTGGCCCTGAGGCTGATGTTGTTCCCTTTCTTTATTGTGTTATCTTTGACCTCGATCATGAGTTGACTAACATCTCATTTGTCCTCTTTGTGCTCCTCCACCCGGCCTTTGAGACTTGTGATGCTGTAAGTTATCGTCCCCTCTAAGACCATATGTGTCAACCGACTTGCCCCATCGTCACCAGGTTCTCAATTTCATCATGGAGGGTGATACACTCATCAGTAGTGTGGCTTTTTCTGTTGTGGGACGCACAATGCTACGTGATGTTGCCTACTCAGGCTGGTCGAGGTACATTAGCGAACTCACCGTCATGACCTTCTCATAGATCTTTGACGAGTTTGCATTCAAGGGAGTGTAGGAGGAAAAACTCCCCTTGGGAGATGTTGATTGAATGCTTGGAGCAAATGGTTGCAATCTTTTGTTGTATGTAACCTTCGATTTTGACTTCCCATTGTGGCTGGCCCTAACTCCGGCTCACTTAAATTCTCCTAGGTGCTCTTCTTTGCTGATGAACTTCATGGGTCTTTCCTTTAATTTGGCTATCATTTGGGGTCAGCAACTGACTAAAGGAATCACAACTGGTGATCCCTTCTTGAGGGATTTGACTTTTATGTTAAGCATGGTATTTGGAAGGAGGCTCGAGATCAAAGAGATTTCGTGATAAAAATCTCGATAGGAAAGTGCGTAAAGATTCACGATCCCCTTGTATAATTTGAGCCAAGGAGTTTGAGGTCCTCGACATGTTTGTGTTGTTAATCCAATGGTGGACACATGTAGTGCAAAGGTCGCGCTAGCTAAAGACGGATCTTGGGGCCATGGATTTGAACCAGGTTAGTTCATCTGTACGCAAGGTTCAACGGAAGGCTTTGCACATGATCGAGTATGTGACCCTTAGGCAACCTACCTCGTTCTTGTGCTCGTTGAGGAGCTCACGCGAGTTGATGTCCCTCATGTAGGGTTCCCCCACAGGTGCCTTCTGGAACTTAGTTGGTAGCTGGAATGGTGCAAGGTTTGGGGAGAATGGTGTCAAGGTGGGGAGATACCCATCATCGTGTAGTCCGATAAAGCCCCATCTCCCTTGAGTTAGTTCTCGCTCGTGATTGACCCATGTTGTAGCTGGCTTTGGGGCGAACCGTGCATGCTCTATCGTCTTGTTGAGCAACTAAGTGCTTTCGAGAGACCCATGTTGTAGCCCCAACTCACCTCGTTAGTTCTCGCTGGTTGTTGACCCATAGCCCCAACTCCTAAATGCATTGTCGAACGACTATAGCTTTCGAGAGGTCTAAAATAGGATGAGCTTGTGTCATTTTCGATTTGCAGAGGCGATAGATCCTCTGGTCCCGCACCTGAATGCGGTGGAGGCACTCCTCCAGCCTTCTAATGAGATCATCGCCCAATTCTTTTTTTAGAAAGTGAAAATATACATTAATAAATCAAGGTCTGAAAGCATG
Source organism: Lotus japonicus (assembly GCF_012489685.1). Classification (NCBI taxonomy): domain Eukaryota; kingdom Viridiplantae; phylum Streptophyta; class Magnoliopsida; order Fabales; family Fabaceae; genus Lotus; species Lotus japonicus. The sequence goes on along the minus strand of NC_080043.1, from coordinate 34,906,385 downwards.
CCTCTCAAAAAGAAAAGTCAAACGCAGCTGATTTTCTACAGAAAAAAGAGCAAATCTTCAAAAAGACCAAGACTAAAAGGCCTCAATAGACAAAAGAAAACAACCCGAGCCAAAACCACCCCATACAACAACAAAGGCCATAAAGAAATCAAAAACCTAGGCCATAAACCTCCGAACCCACAAGCAAGATCTAACCAAAGAACCAAGCACTCAAGACAAAGTACTAATACCACTAAGAACCTCCAAAGAATCTCGGATGGTTAGCTACCAGATGATCAGCGTAGCTCTGAAAGACTTCATCATCAGTCCCATTTAAAACAACTCCAACCTGTTTGGCAATTATTAGATCCCGTCTAGCTTTCGTTTTAACACCAGCTGACTTCAACGCCTCAAGAAGAATTAGCAGCGACTCCAAAGCCAGAACCTTAGGCATCGTGGTCCCCGAGTCAAAATCAGTAAAAGCTCCAACAACCTTCTTCTACTTTCCTCTAGAAAAAAGTTTCTTTGGTCGGCTTCTCCCTCGGCGCACCACCCCCTCAGCAGCTCTCGAAGGCCCTTCCTCCACACCCGCATCATCAGAAGAATCTTGGGAAGGAACCGAAACAGGTAATGTCTCCTGAAAAAGAGGATTAAGATGTGAGAGGATCATCCCATCGGGAAACTCAATAGAAAAAGGAATGATCTTCGAATTGATAAATTTACCAGCAACAAAATCCCTAGAGGCATCAAGAGGCATCAAGAGGCTGTGAGTAGAAGTTCTCGCCGTCAACCTAAGAAACCCCTCCCCTTAGATCTACTTCCATAATACCCGAAAACCACAGCTTGATGTCAAGGTTTTCGGAAACAAATCAGCAACAAGGAACCCACCCGCCACTGAAATAAATGAAGAGGCCAAGACCATCCTCACCTCATTCTCTGAGAAGGAGATCATTCCTCATCTCCAACGTAACCTCTCCACCAGCACCAAGAGGGCTGAGCAAACCCCCCCAACAGCGTGAGTTTGGGGAAAGCGGGCTGGATGGACAGAAAGCGAAGTACCTTCAACGAGGATACCATACAGGGCCTTGATGGCTGACGAGTCATGATTCCAGAGCGAAAAAATGAACAAAACCGAAACCTAATCTTCTCCCCATTTTCTTTGCCCTCTGAATGAAGACTTTCAGCAACTGCCCATACTTCACAAATAAATTCCTTACCTTGTGACATGCCACAAAATCAGCAATCTCTTCGACGAAGAGGGTTTTGGGATGTGATCTGCCATCGTCATCTTCATCGTTGGGAGCCCCTTCGCTCATCTCCACACCACCAGAGGACCTATTGGTTCCAATGGACAGTCCAACAACCATCAATTGCAACCAAGAAGAGGAAGTCGACTTATTGCAAATGGAGATGTTTGGCGAACAGAGACGTAGCTGGAGTGGCGAACAGAGAAGTAGTTGGAATGGACAACAGAAGCAGAGCTGCATCAATGGTTGGAACAAGGAGGAAATAAAACTTAGGGCAGCAAGGGAGGAGCTGAGGAAGTTGTGCAGCGGTGAGGCTCGAAGGAAGCTAGTGCCACGTCAGGGCGCGAGAAGAGCGGGGAGGCTCACGAGAGGAAAACAGAAACCGGGTGCGAAAGGAACGGGGAGGCTCGGCTGCTGCACCACCGCTGGGGCAAAGAGTGACAAACCCTAGCCGAATATCATTTGAGAAAGCTGGGAACCCAGATTTTTTTTAGTAACTACTTTCATTCTCATCAAGGCTGACAGACATGGGTTCTCTCTCCTCGAAGGGTCCAGCATCCGGTACTATTGGGCAAGCCCATGAACGAGAAGAAGAGTGCCCGGAACCACGTTACATACTGCTTACCCAGAATAAGTAGACAGGAAAGAGAAAAGAAGCATCTCTTTCCGACTCTAAGCGCAAAAGGCACTCGAAGGAGTAGTGGGACCAACCATCACTACCGACTATAGTGGTAAATCCTGCCACCTCAGACTCATATTTTCCCTCACGTGTCAACAAGCAAGTAAGGTGCTCTTCCCGGGAAAGCTATTCCTTGAGTTGAGATACGACTGCTTAGATTAGATGGTTAGCTTAGTAGATTATGGTAGCTCTCCCATTTCAAAAGGCGTTCTTGAGTTAGTTCTCTTCTCGTTGATTTGATCATCTTAGAGTTTTACTGCCACCCGAGGGACCTCATTATCAATGGTATGCTGGTTTTGTAATGGGGGTGGATGGTTTTCCTCTAGGTCCATGTGATCACCATTTTGTTTATCATTCTATTCATAAATTGTAATCGGGTTCCTTCCTTGTGAAGAGGTGAGGTTCTCCTATTTCCTTCTCATAGTCATTATGGTAGATTTGAATGAGAATATGATTTGGTGTTTTCCACAAATGGGGCCAATGTTCAGCTATAAAAATGCTCAACTTAAATAAGTATTAGAGAATACCAAGTGGAGACTCAAAAGAAGTCCCATATTGGTTAGATTAGCTAGTGTACAAGTGTATATATCATAAATAACCTACACACCCATCGCCTTAAGCCTAAGGTTTTGTGGTGTGTGGTTCTAACTTTAGAATTTCTAACAATAAGGGTGATGGTTAGCACCGTGGGTGCTACCTGCAAGGCACTTTGGTGCTCACGTCAGCAAGACTGAGGGAGAAACAAGATTATAGTGTAACTGAGAGACATCGCATATAAATATGTATGGGTGTTGTAAACCGGTAGAGAATCCTGCAGCATACGAGATATTTTTGTTCTTTGTAAAACAAATAGTAATACTATATAGAATAATCTTTCCTTGACACTCCTAAAGACACCTACACTCATGATAGGAACATAAGAGTGAGATCGGAAGAGAAGATGAGTGGAAATAAGATGGAAGAGAAAGTAAAGTGGAAATGAATCAAGACATGTAGATATATTATCTAACTGATGAATCCTAATTCCTTTAGTTACGATGAACCTCTTTAATTGGGGGTCTATAATATTATTCTGAAACAATAGACAGAAAATGTAAACATGCCAATATCACAAGAAAGCTCAACATGAGGGAATCTAAATCCTTCCACAAACACTCATACATAACCCTTTGTATTTTCGAGCATTAAGAATTTAAGTTTTTTTTTTTGCATTCTTTTAAAATAAGGGATCACAAGTTCACAACCATTAACAATAATATGTACATCTAACGAAATTAAATATTAAATAATGAAATAAATACAACTCGTTGAACTATAAATTCACCGTCATGCAGTTATGAGGTATGTGGTCAATGCTTTTATTTATCAATAAGTATTCTCAGGTTAAAAAACCGTCCCATTTAATAAAGAAGAAAAGTTTTGCATCTCAATCGTACACGTGTCGTGAAACATAAATTGTAAATTTGTTCGTATTATTGTTTGTCAAATATCTATTTACTCAACTTCGCCACATTAAAACCTTTCTACTATGTTCAACGCTGACTATCAGTAGTCATTTAATTTTTATATGAGCAATGAATACACATGTTAAAAGCTTTTAAATGCTGAAGTGAACTTTCTATTTGATTCATAATATTAAAGTTCTCACCTTTGAATTTTTTTTATATACAATCTCTGTGTTTTTACATATAGGTTGTCAGAGCAATCCTTCGTTGTTGGTTAAGAAACAAAACCACTAAGGAAAGGGTAATGGAGTCGACAACAAAGAAAGAAGAAGAAAACACAGAAGATGTTGATAGGATCAACAGTTTACCAGATTCGGTGCTATGCCACATCTTGTCATTCCTCCCAACTAGAACGAGTATAATGACGAGCCTCGTGTGTCGCAGGTGGCGCCACCTCTGGAAGGATGTCCAAGTTCTAAACCTTTGTGATGGTCTGGTCCCTTTCAATTCCTTTGCCATTTTTGTGAATTCCGTTTTCACTCTACGGAACTGTCTTAACATTCGAAAGTTATGTCTCACATGTGCCTACTCATGTGTGGACTTTTTATCCTACAACTCTATCCCCACATGGGTTCGTGCTTCCATTGGACCCCACCTTGAGGAGCTCTACCTCAGCCTGTACTCTTACGATGGGCACGAGTTTGTGGTCCCTCGTACCCTTTTCACTTGCAACAACCTCGTCTCCCTCAGTCTCTGTAAAGGAATCAACATTCCAAATCTTGCTCTAGTTCATTTGCCATCCTTAAAGGTCTTGAAGCTCGATATTGACTATGTGGATTCCATTGAGACCCTTTTGCATGGTTGCCCTGTCCTCGAAACAATTGATCTCTCTTTCTCTAGCGAAAGGTTCACCAAGCTTCGTTTCCCACCTTCTTTGAAGAGGTTGAATTTTGTGGTTCAAAACGCCGTTGGGACATACCTTGAATTTGATACTGCTTGTCTTAACTATCTTAGTATTACCCATATCTTTTCTTTTTTCGCTTGTTCCTTTGGTGACTTGCACAGAGTGGTGGAAGCGAAACTTGATGTTTATGTCACAGATTATTTTTACAATATGCTTCTGAAGCTTCTACAAGCTCTTTCTGGAACAAACCATCTAGTCTTAGGTTTGTCAACAACAAAGGTACAATGAAGTTTATAATTTCATCACAGTTCACACATATATACAGTGTTGTTTGGTTTTGTACTAATAATGTTGTGTTGTATGTATAAACAGGGACTACTTCGTGCCCCAGCTTTTAATTTTCCAAAATTCAGCTATTTACTTAAGCTAGAGCTCATTCTTCCCTATTTCCACTTGAGTTTTATGGTGAACATACTTGAGAAATGTCATATGCTCCGACTTCTCACAATTCTGAATCAAAATGTTTGTTAAGCTCTCAAGTTTAATTATGTTTAACTTTGGTACACACACACACATATATATATATATAATTGTTTGAAATATGCATCTTATATGCCCCTTCTTGGTGCCAGGAGCAGGAACTATCCAATTTACAAAGCTGGGGGCAACCACCAATTGAACTGAGTTCTCATGTATTAAACCTGGCCTCCATTCACTATAAAGGATATCAAGGATTTGTTGATGAGCAAGACTTTGTTGCGTATGTTTTACGAAGATGTATTATTTTGGAGACAATAATTATATCTCCCGATAATTTATTGAGCACAAGGAGAAAGTACAAAATTCTCAAAAAATTGTCTGAACTATCAAGGAGCTCCAGCATGTGTGAACTTAAATTTGACTGAGCTACACCTCCTTAAGGTATGAACTCCCATCATCACTATTCTGTGGCCTACTAAATCGTTGAAGGCTGGAATTTGATTTACTCTAGATGGAAACAACCTATTGTATTTTTTCCTCTCTCTCTTCATGCACCTTCCTCTTTTATGAAATTGCAAAACATATTATCCACTATTGATTTACTTGTGTATTGCATGTCTTGAAGGTAGTCCTAAAGTTATGTTATCTATTGCTTAATATCTACTGTATTTCAAGACAAGGTGTGCAATTTTAGATGTTATGTTTCATAGAAAAAAGGTTTGAGTAATACTACTGTAAATTTTGTACTAGATTTGACTAATTATACATGTAATTTATCCATTTCAAAGTTTGTCATAGCAAGAAAAACAATCTTTAAAAATAAAAAAAACCTAGTTTTTTTTTATTCTTTTAAGAGAATAGTTGTTTTTTTATGATGCTTTTTAACTAACAATAAAATGTATGATGCTACTATTCTCAATTTTCTCATTAGTTTTGCTAGAGTAGATTTATTTGAATATTTAAATAATACTAATTAAATGGTATGATTTGTAAACACATATATGGATTGAATTTTAGTCTGAAATTTACGCAGCACAATATAGTAGCGTGGATTAGGCATTTGAAAAATTCTTGTTATCTAAACTTCTTGTTGGTGATAAATTTAGTGAGATTTGACTATTTTCTTCTGCATATTTTGCAGTGCTTCTCATTTTACTTGGAAAGTGATATATCATATATGTTTGACTTGGAATGACTTGAAAGTTGGAAGCTTTGGACAACATGGGAGGACCAGTGTCAAGGTCGAGAGTTTATTAGCTTCTTTGTTTTATTTAGACATGATGTCTTCAGAATATGGTTTGAGGATTATTTTTGGTTTGTATTTTTCGTATTTTTTCTTTAGACTGCTTGGATTTTTGTGAGTTATGTTTGAGATTTGAGACTTGTTAAATTTGATGTGTGTTGTATTTTAGATTTGAGACTTGTTAAATTTTATGTGTGTTGTTCTGCATTCTGTTACTTTACTGGGCAGTTTCTGCAATAAAAGGTTCCAGGTTTTAAAACCCAGAACGTGGATTGGTGCATTCCGAGAACTTTTGTTTGATTAGAAAGTGTATATTGTGTAATTAAATTACTCCCCTCTAATGTTTCACCCTTCAATTTAGTCCCTACCTCCATTTTACTCTCCCCCAACCATACTCTCACACATTCCCACCCACCCAGATCCCTCACCCACACGACTCACCTCCCCACCCTTCCCTGTAATGTGCTTGACAAAATGCCTGAAAGATAAATGACTGCTTTCCAAAATTGAAAATTCCTTTTCTCCTATTTTTCCTCGACATTGTCAGGGGAAGTATCTCTTCCATACAAACATTCTGAACTTGGTTAATTTAAGGCATCATGATCCCCATAAGCCTCCTCATCAATACTCCCCTCCTCTTTCCCAGGAAGCACCTTCTACCAATTTCTTACTCACCATGACACTATTGGATATAGCTCGCTGTTGGACTCTCTGTGCATTGGTCCCTTAAGTTGATTTTGTCCCCAAAAGCTACATGCTCTTTATGTATATAAACATTCCTACCTTGCATTGTTTTAAATCTATCTACTGAACATCCAGACATTACAATTTCGATGGCGGACTTCGACGGAGTTAAACCCCACAAGGACGATCCAATAGTGGTCCAGCTCAGGGTAAACAGTTTTAATGTCAGGCGAGTACTTTTAGACCAGGGAAGTCCAGCTGATATCATTTATGGGGATGCGTTCGATAAGTTGGGGCTGTCCGACAGCGATTTGACACCTTATGCAAGAACGCTTGTAGGTTTTGCCGGCGAGCAGGTCATGGTTCGGGGCTATATCGATTTGGACACGATCTTCGGTGAGGAAGGAAGTGTGAAAGTTTTGAGAATTAGATACCTCGTGTTGCAGGTCGTGGCCTCATACAACATAATCATTGGTAGACACACCTTGAACCGGCTTTGTGCAGTGATCTCAACCGTGCATCTGGCGGTTAAGTATCCGCTTGATAGTGGGAAGATTGGAAAGCTTAAGGTTGATCAAAAGACGACGATGGAATGCTACAATAATTGCTTGTATCTGTACGGAAAGAAAAGCGCAGCAGTTGGTCATCGTTGTTATGGGATCGAAACGCCAGATGACAATGTAGATCCAAGGGGCGAGGGGCGGCTAAACAGACCCACACCGATAGAAGAAACCAAGGCGCTACAGTTTGGCGAGTGTTAAAAATCGGAACCAAACTTTCTAGTGAACAGGAGGAGCGCCTGGAAAAGTTGCTCGGTGAAAATTTAGACCTCTTCGCGTGGAGCTGTAAAGACATGCCTGGGATAGACCCAAATTTCATCTGCCACCGACTCGCGCTGAATCCCAGCGTTAAGCCAGTCTCACAGCTTTGGCGTCGCATGGGTGGCGACAAAGGAAAGGCGGCACAACTGGAAGTCGACAAACTCCTTGCCGTAGAATTTATCAAAGAAGTCTAGTATCCAACATGGCTGGCAAATGTTGTAATGGTGAAAAAGGCGAATGGAAAATGGCGAATGTGCGTAGACTACACAGATCTCAATAAGGCTTGCCCAAAAGATTCTTATCCCCTTCCCAGCATCGATAAATTGGTCGATGGCGCCTCTGGGAACGAGTTACTCAGCTTGATGGACGCCTATTCGGGGTATCATCAGATTCGGATGCACCCGTCAGACGAAGACAAGACGACGTTCATGACTGCTAGGGTTAACTATTGCTACCAAACCATGCCTTTTGGTTTGAAGAATGTCGGTGCTACTTATCAAAGGTTGATGGATAGAGTCTTTGCTAAACAGATCGGAAAAAACATGGAGGTCTACGTAGACAATATGATAGTAAAGTCAACTTTGGGACAACTAGGGACAAATGTTCAAGCCAATAAACTCTGAAGCTCAAAAACCTACAGGTCTCAAGTATTGTGCAAGTATCACAAAGCATGCAAATAGTGAAGTCAATACAGAACCAAGAAGTACAAGTGAGTCAGGATCCTCCAGGGAAATTATATGGTGAAGGGTCAATGATGGACCCTTATGGACTCACACCAACTCTATCCTTAAGAAACACTCGGAAGACCGAAGTCTCCTCCTCTCTTCCCCAAAGCATGCAATCACTCATCCCCAAAAGACAACACAAGTATTCACAAAAACATTTTCAAAACCAGCAACATGTTAGAGAGCATAATTATGGGCAAAAACATGTGAGTATAGGGAAGTGAAGACCAAAAAACGACTCTAACAAAACAATGCATGAATAAAAGAAAAATAAAAACTACAAAAGAAAAATATGCAAAAATGCATGAGCTAAACTAAGGGAAAAAGTCGACCTCCTTTACCAATTACCATGGAGGCCTTAGATACACCTTGTACTCCAGAATTCTGGCTCTCATTCCCTGCAAAATGCAACAAACCAACAAGCAAAAGAAAACAAGACTTGGGTTGTCTCCCAAGAAGCCCTAAGTTATAGTCCTAGGTGGACTCTCCTTCCTTTTGTGTTAGGAAGGAAATTCCTTACCATTAATCTTTTTACCACATGAGCAAGGTAGGAACCTTGCACAAAACTTTTGGAACAACTCCTCCCAAGAGAGGGTATCATCTAAACCATCGTACTAAATCCTTGCTCCCTCCTTCAAGGAGTGAGGGAAGAGCTTAATCTTGAGCTCATTACTAGTCACTCCTTCCATCTTTACAAGGTGACTAGCTTGAATGAATCGGGCCATGTGGTCTTGGAAATTCTCATCTTTAGACCCCCCCATACTTGTTTTCACTAACAAGCTTGATGAGAGCTTGGCTAAGCTCAACATCTTTTTCACTTACCTTGGGGGTCTCCTTTGAAGACCTGGACAAGCTTTTGATCATATCACAAACAAAATCATCATTAAGGTTAGTTTGCAAATTAGGATTGAAAACCGAAAATCTTACCTTGTCCTTACCAACTCGGAGGATGAGCTGACCCTTATCAACATCAATCTTAGCCCTGCCAGTGGCTAAGAAGGGTCGGCCAAGAATGAGAGGAATCTTTGCATCCTCCTCCATGTCCAGCACCACAAAGTCCACATGGAACACATACTTGTCCACCTTCACCATCACATCCTCAACAATCCCATATGGTGTTTTTAGGGATTTATCCGCTATTTGTAAGGAGAGCATGGTCGGGGTGACCTCTCCTAAGCTCAACCTTTTAAACATGCTAAACGGCATCAAGTTGATGCTCGCTCCCAAATCACACAATGCTTCAACAACAATCAACCCCTCAATCTCCACTGGGATAGTAAAACTCCCAGGATCACTTCTCTTCTTAGGCGTTTTTCTTTGCAAAATGACACTACACTCCTCAGTCATCATGATAGTTTCATCAACCTCACTCAACTTCCTTCTTTTACTTAGGATATCCTTCATGAACTTAGCGTAGATTGGCATTTGCTCCAAGGCATCGGAAAGGGATATCGATATGGAGTTTCTTAAAAAACCTCCAAAAACTTGGAAAACTGTTTATCCAGATTTTTCTTAACCAAAGCCTTGGGGAATGGAATCTTGCTGAGTTCAGGAGAAGGAGTGCTCACAACTCTAGCTTTCCCCGGTTCACTCACTCTCTTCTCCATGACACCCTCATCTTTTTGCTCTACTTTCTCATTTTTCTCTCCCTCAACTTGTTTTTTTTGACTCATGTAACACTCTCCCACTCCTAGTGGTAACAACAGCAAAATTTTCTTGTTTAGACAAAATTAAAGAATCAGGAGAAAACTTACATTGAGGTATCTCGGCCACTTGCTTGGCCAGCTGGCCGATTTGACTTTCCAAGTTCTTTATAGCCACCTCTTGGTTCTTATAGTTGTTCTTCATGCGGTTGATGCAGCTCTCCAATGGCTCCTCTAAGCTCTTCTTGCCACCATCATTTTCACCAACTTGCTCTTGGACTTGTTGAGAAAGTCTAGAGCTTTGACCTCAGAAACCTTGATTAGGCATGGTACAAAAATCACTAACATGAGGCCCTCCAATAGCCACACACTCCACTTTGGCTACTGTAGCACCGACCAAATTGGTCGCCTTTATGTGATTTTGAATCTCCGCCATTCGTTCGGAGAGTTGCTTGTTGGAGGCCAAGAGCTTGTCGTAAGCTTCAACTTCAAACATACTCCTTCGGGTTTGGCGATCATTTTCAGAGTTCATGGCTCTCGCTGCCATCTTTTCTATCAAGTCATACCCCGCTTGTGGGGGAAGAGCATCGAACTCCCCATTAGAAGCCGCGTCCAAACCAAACCTCCAAGAGTATTGTAGACCATCATAAAACGTTGCAACCAATTCAGCTTGGGTGAGATTGTGTTGAGGGAATTTCCTCAAGAGCTTCTTGAAGCGCTCGCGAGCTTCATCGAGATTCTCTTCAGCGGTTTGCACAAAAGTCATGATGTCTTTTTTCAGCTTCCTCAAAAGAGCTCTTGGGAAGAACCTTGTTGTGAATTTTTCTGCTAAGTCTTCCCAAGTAGTGATACTCCCTTGAGGTTGTGAATTAAGCCATTCCTCCGCTGCATCCTTCAAAGAAAATGGAAACAGGCTCAACCGAATTGCTTCCGATGAAACATTGCTCACTCGATAAGTGTTGCAATTTCGGATGAACCTCTCCATGTGAGCGTGAGGATCTTCCAGGGCACCTCCACCATATTGGCTTTGGCTCACCAAGTTGATGAATGCTGGTCTCAACTTAAAGCTTCCCACTCCCTCGGGAAAAGCAATGCTCCCGGGATAGTCATAACTCATAGTAGCTGAAGTGAGTTCTCGTTGAGACCGGTTGACATTCTCAACTTCTTGTTCACGCAGTCGGAGGGTGATACCCTCTTGGATTCTTGCCTCAATCTGGGCTTGCATCTCCTCCTCCGTCATATGGCCACCCATGACGGTGTCTCTCTCTCAAGAGCAACCTGAAAGTATGACACTAAAACAGAGAAAGATTAGTAGCACCAATTCTAGACAAGTTCAAAACTAAAATAAAACCACAAACTAAAAACTTAAACCAAAAACCACAAACAATTCCCCGGCAACGGCGCCAAAAACTTGTTGGTCAATCTGCAAGTGTACAGAATCTACCCGGTTTTAATTTATCGAACCACAGGAAATTGGTATGTGAATTCAGTTTAAGCCTCGAGTTCACGGTAGGAAAGAAAGTAAAATTCAGTTTTAAGGTTGATTTCTAGGTGATTAATTAACAAGCAATTAAAATATAAGTGTGTGAGAACAATGGTGAGCATGCCTTGGGTTCTTGCTTAACTAATTCAGTTTTAGTCAACCTATTCTATCCACAAAACTCCGAGTCTCTCCTTGATGCTCTAGCCTAATCAATCATCTATCGATGCCTCGCATAGACAATCCTCTCCAGTCAAAAGATAGGCACAATTCCTTGACAACCTAAACATTTGCTAAAGGCACTAAGCATGCAATTCAGGCCAACAAACCCCAACCCTTCCTCTATTCCTAGTAGCAAGCATAGAAGGGGTAATCCCACAACAAGTCCCTAATCTATAACAAACTTCTGTTCTATTATAGAAAAGCATAAAGCTAGTACGCGTTCAAGCTTAAAAGTTGAAGCAAAGATATGGGATTCAAGGGTTTACTCAGAGAATTCATGAATAGAAATAGGAATTAAGATTTAAAACATCAAGATTCTTACAAAGAACCCAAAACAAGAGGGGTTTAGCCAAGCATGGCTATGGAATCCATACAAGAAAAGAAGGATAAAACCTGGAACATGGACTTGGAGAATTCTTCTCCTCAAGCTCCAGAGCCTAACCCTACTTCTAACTTATTTAGGAATGTATAGAAATGACAAAAGTTACAAAACAAATGACAAAAAACCTATTTATAGGCACACAGGTCGAGTCTGGGTGCTCAGGCGCCAATTAAGCACGCCTGAGTGCCAATTCAAAGTGGCAAACAGAAGCTTCTGGAGGTAATTGGCGCTCAGGCGCTCAACAGGAGCGCTCAGGCGCCAATTCCTTTCTAGCATGACAGAAACTACGAATCAATTGGCGCTCAGGCGCTGTAGAGCGCCTGAGCGCTGTAGAGCGCCTGAGCGCTCTCTACATGCTAGAAAGCTTCTTGAACTTCTTCTTAACTCCTATTTATGCCTCCCTTCAATTCTCCAAGCTTCTTGACCTTCTTTCTTCATCAGTTTTCAGACCTAGCTGCTTGGGAACAAAGCAAGGAAAATATCTAGGATTTCCAAGAGTTTATTAGCATAAAAGACCCTCAATTCAAGTAGAAAAGATATGCAAGTCCTAAACTTACTTAAAATGCAAGAAAGGTCCCTATAAAACTATGAAATTACCAAAACAAAGTAAAAACACAAATAAAGATAAAAATGCATGAGAATGCATGAAACACTACATGAGAATCAACAAAAAGACTAAAAACTAACAAAGAAATGACCCTAAAAACACTACTAAAATAGGGTCATCAGGCGGCTCTGTCGAGATTCCTCCCCCGGTCAGGCGACAAGTCAGCTCCTTTTTTCAGGTGTCTTAGGAAAAATTCTACGTTCGAGTGGACGGCGGAATGTGAAGAGGCTTTCACTCGTTTGAAAGAGCTCCTATCAACCCCGCCAGTTTTGTCTCGCCCAGAGCAAGGGTCCCCACTCCACTTATATTTCGCCATAAGCGCCAACGCGATTAGCTCCGTCATCCTTCAAGAGATCAATGGCGAGCAGAGGATAGTGTACTTTGTAAGTCACACCTTACAAGGCGCGAAAGTCAGGTATCAGAAGATTGAGAAGGCAACGTTGGCGGTCTTGGTGACGGCTCACCGACTAAGGCCTTATTTCCAAAGTTTTCCAGTAAGGGTGCGAACGGATTTGCCGTTGAGACAGGTTCTGCAAAAGCCCGATTTGTCAGGAAGGTTGGTCGCATGGTCTGTAGAGCTGTCAAAATATGGGTTACAGTATGACAAGCGTGGGACTATGAGCGCTCAGCCGCTGGTGGATTTTGTTGTGGAATTGACTCATGATTCCGGTGAACGGATGAGTACTCAATGGACCCTGTTCGTTGATGGCTCCTCCAACAGCAGCTGCAGCGGCGCGAGAGTTACGCTTGAAGGGTCGGGGGAGTTCGTCCTGGAGCAATCTTTGAACTTTGAATTTCAGGCTACAAAAAATCAGGCGGAGTATGAGGCTTTGATCGCTGGGCTCAAGTTGGCGATCAAAGTTAAAATAGAAAATTTGCTTATCAGGACAGACTCGCAGCTGGTGGCGAGCCAGGTAACGGGGGGCCTTCCAGGTAAAGGAGCCCAATTTGATCAAATACTTGGAGCGAGTAAGGTATCTGATGGCCCAACTTCGGGAAGTTGTTGTGGAGTATGTCCCTAGGACACATAACCAAAGGGCGGACGCCCTAGCCAAGTTAGCAAGCACTCGGAAGCCGGGAAACAATCGGAGCGTGATACAAGAGGCACTAGCGCGCCCCAGCATCGAGGGAGAGTTGGTGGGCAGTGTAGATGTGGGAGCCACCTGGATGGAACCTATACGCGACATACTCGTCGGGGACTCAGCCAAGGTTGAACAGTACACGAAGGAGCAAAGGAGAGAGGCCAACCACTACACGCTCGTTGACGGTCACCTATTCCGGCGGGGGTTCTCATCGCCCCTGCTGAGGTGTTTGCCCCTAGAGAAATATGAGGCCATCATGTCTGAGGTTCACGAGGGGGTCTGTGCCAGTCACATAGGAGGAAGGTCTTTGGCGTGCAAGGTGTGGAGAGCAGGATTTTACTAGCCAACGTTGAGGAAGGATTGCATGGAATTTGCGAGGAAGTGTAAGTGTCATATATTTGCTGATCTGATAAAAGCTCCGCCGGAACAGTTGTCAACGATAAGCTCTCCTTGGTCTTTCGCCATGTGGGGAGTGGATTTGGTCGGACTTTTTCCAGTTGCTAGGTCACAAATGAAGTTTATCCTCGTGGCGGTTGACTACTTTACAAAATGGATTGAAGCGGAGCCGCTCACCAAGATTACTTCGACGAAGATTGTCAATTTTTACTGGCGACGGATAATCTGCAGGTTTGGAGTACCACGGGCGATAGTATCATACAACGGAACCCAATTCACGAGCAAGCAAACACGAGAATTCTGCAAGGAGGTGGGAATTCAAATGAGGTACGCCTCAGTGGAACACCCGCAAATGAACAGCCAGGTAGAGTCAGCCAACAAGGTAATTTTTCCAGGTTTAAAGCGGCGATTGGATGAAGCTAGTAGAGCATGGTTGGATGAGCTCCCTGTCGTTTTATGGTCTTACAACACCACCGAGCAATCAAGCACGAGGGAAACTCTGTTTAGAATGACTTACGGGGCGGATGCTATGCTACCCGTGGAGATCGATAACTCGTCTTGGAGAACTACGTCGCGCCTGGAAGGCGAGAATCAGGCGAATATGGCGATGGAGCTCGATCTACTATCCGAGACTCGGGATGAAGCCCGTGTACGAGAGGCGGCGATGAAGCAGCGAGCCCCAGGTAAGTATGATTCGAAGGTTCGTCCCAGGGCGATGTAGGTGGGAGACTTGGTCCTTAAATGGCGAACAGGCAATGCATGAAACAAGTTAAGCCCAAACTGGGAAGGACCCTACAGAGTTGCAGAGGTCCTAAGCAAAGGAGCTTACCATCTCGAGGAGCTGGACGGAAGGCGGCTGTCGCATTCTTGGAATGCTGCAAGTCTCCGCTATTACTTCAGTTAGTCAAGAAGAGGACAGTTTTCTTTTTTAAAGATGAATAAAGGCGTGCTCTTTTTCTCCCAAAGTGGAGTTTTTTAACGATGCGCCAGAAACAAAATGTAATTGAATATTGAAGCATGAATAGCATGATATTTTCAAGATTTCTTGGTGTCAAAATCGCCATCTCCGATCGCCAAAGTTAAAGTTAAAAGATTAAATTGCGGTAGGCTGCTCGGTGGGACAAGCTTGATCCCCAAAGGGGCTGGCTGGAACCCTAAAGGAGGCGATTCCATTACGACCTTTGACGTCTGGAAATCGCCCCAGGGAGTCCGTTGCAGTCGCCGGACACGTTTAACGATGCATGAGGGTAAGTCTCCCCAGAATACGGGCGAGCTCCACAGGCTAGGCAAAAGTCTTAGGCGCCCAATTGGCCATTGGGTCCCATGCATCGTAAGCCCCGCGCGGGCGAAGCCCCGGGCAAAGTCCTCAAAGGTAGAGGCCGTTTTTCCCTAAGGGGTGGCGTTTTTATAAAAAAGCCTTGGATAGAGAAACCAAGCTTGAAGCCCTAGCCAATAAACCATGCGCTCATGTCGTTAAAACGTTTGACAGCCCAGAAGGGCGTGCAGGAAAAATAGGCGAACATGCTATGCTACCCGTGGAGATCGATAACTCGTCTTGGAGAACTACGTCGCGCCTGGAAGGCGAGAATCAGGCGAATATGGCGATGGAGCTCGATCTGCTATCCGAGACTCGGGATGAAGCCCGTGTACGAGAGGCGGCGATGAAGCAGCGAGCCCCAGGTAAGTATGATTCGAAGGTTCGTCCCAGGGCGATGTAGGTGGAAGACTTGGTCCTTAAATGGCGAACAGGCAATGCATGAAACAAGTTGAGCCCAAACTGGGAAGGACCCTACAGAGTTGCAGAGGTCCTAAGCAAAGGAGCTTACCATCTCGAGGAGCTGGACGGAAGGCGGCTGTCGCATTCTTGGAATGCTGCAAGTCTCCGCTATTACTTCAGTTAGTCAAGAAGAGGACAGTTTTCTTTTTTAAAGATGAATAAAGGCGTGCTCTTTTTCTCCCAAAGTGGAGTTTTTTAACGATGCGCCAGAAACAAAATGTAATTGAATATTGAAGCATGAATAGCATGATATTTTCAAGATTTCTTGGTGTCAAAATCGCCATCTCCGATCGCCAAAGTTAAAGTTAAAAGATTAAATTGCGGTAGGCTGCTCGGTGGGACAAGCTTGATCCCCAAAGGGGCTGGCTGGAACCCTAAAGGAGGCGATTCCATTACGACCTTTGACGTCTGGAAATCGCCCCAGGGAGTCCGTTGCAGTCGCCGGACACGTTTAACGACGCATGAGGGTAAGTCTCCCCAGAATACGGGCGAGCTCCACAGGCTAGGCAAAAGTCTTAGGCGCCCAATTGGCCATTGGGTCCCATGCATCGTAAGCCCCGCGCGGGCGAAGCCCCGGGCAAAGTCCTCAAAGGTAGAGGCCGTTTTTCCCTAAGGGGGTGGCGTTTTTATAAAAAAGCCTTGGATAGAGAAACCAAGCATGAAGCCCTAGCCAATAAACCATGCGCTCATGTCGTTAAAACGTTTGACAGCCCAGAAGGGCGTGCAGGAAAAATAGGCGAACATCTGTTAATACCAGAATTAATTAAAGCGATGAAGTTAAAATGCGAAAAACCCCAACGGGCAAGGTTACATAATGAAAAGACGAAAGCATGAAAGGCGACAACATTACGACACAAGGAAAGGAAATGCATAAAACTTGGATAGATAAGGCGTAAATTACATAAGCCCGGGAAAGGCGAGCAACATGTTTGATTAACTTAAAGAGTTCAGAACAAAAAGCAACAACAGTAAGAAGCAGCTAATTATCTCTATTGCCTCCTTCTTCTCCTCCTTTCCCTTCTTCTTCTTCCCCTTCCTCTTCTTCTTCCTCTTCTTCATTTCCGTCAGCCCAAAGGTTTTGCCCTAGCCTGGGAGGATCGTCCGGCCCCACAAGTCCAGAATCGGTGATCGTCTTCAGCATTCCCATGGAGCTCAGATCGGCGTTCGGGAAAAGCCATTGAGCCTGATCCTTGGCTAGGTAAAAGACTTCCTCGCGCTGCTCCAAGGCTTCGTCCGCCGCCGATTCTCTCGCTTTGGCAGCTTTTTCTTTCTCATCGGTCAGCTCCTTGGTTTTTTCTTCTAGTTCGCTCTTCAGCAAGGCGAGCTCCTTATCTTTCGAAGCAAGGGTGTTGGTCAATCCGCAAGTGTACGGAATTCACCCGGTTTTAATTTATCGAACCACAAGGAATTGGAATGTGAATTCAGTTTAAGCCTCGAGTTCACGGTAAGAAAGCGAGTAAAATTCAGTTTTAAGGTTGATTTTTTAGGTGACTAATTAACAAGCAATTGAAATATAAGTGTGTGAGAACAATGGTGAGCATGCCTTGGGTTCTTGCTTGACTAATTCAGTTCTAATCAACCTATTCTATCCACAAAACTCTGAGTCTCTGCTTGATGTTCTAGCCTAATCAATCATCTATCGATGCCTCGCATAGACAATCCTCTCAAGCCAAAAGATAGGCACAATTCCTTGATAACCTAAACATTTGCTAAAGGCATTAAGCATGCAATTCGGGCCAACAAACCCCAACCCTTCCTCTATTCCTAGTAGCAAGTATAGAAGAGGTAATCCCACAACAAGTCCCTAATCTATAACAAACTTCCGTTCTATTATAGAAAAGTATAAAGCTAGCACATGTTCTAACTTGAAACATAAAGCATAGTTATGGGATTCAAGGGTTTACTCAGAGGATGCATGAATAGAAATAGGAATTAAGATTAAAACATCATAAGTCTTACAAAGAACCCAAAGCAAAAGGGATTTAGCCAAGCATGGCTATGGAATCCATACAAGAAGATAAAGATGAAACCTGAAACATAGGGCTTAGAGAAAGCTCCTCAAGCTCCAGAACTCAAACCCTCTCTTCTAACTTATGAAAATATGATAAAATGACAAAAGGTCCCAAGAGAAATGTCTAAAAACCAATTTATAGGCAAAACATGCGAGTCTGGGCGCTCAGGCGCCAATTCAGAGCGCCTGAGCGCCAATTCCAAGTGGAAAAAGCAGCTTCTGGAGGTAATCGGCGCTCAGGCGCTCAACAGGAGCGCTCAGGCGCCAATTCCTTTCTAGCATCATGTAAACAGCGAATCAATTGGCGCTCAGGCGCTCAACACGAGCGCCTGAGCGCTCTCTACATGCTAGAAAGCCTCTTGACCTTCTTCTTAACTCCCCTTTAAGCCTCCCTTCAATTTTCCAAGCCTTTTGACCTTCTTTCTTCATCAGTTTTCAGACCTAGCTGCTTGGGAACAAAGCAAGGAAAATATCTAGGATTTCCAAGAGTTTATTAGCACAAAAGACCCTCAATTCAAGTAGAAAAGATATGCAAGTCCTAAACTTACTTAAAATGCAAGAAAGGTCCCTATAAAACTATGAAATTACCAAAACAAAGTAAAAACACAAATAAAGATAAAAATGCATGAGAATGCATGAAACACTACATGAGACTCAACAAAAAGACACAAAACTAACTAATAAATGACCCTAAAAACACTACTAAAATAGGGTCATCACACCACTATACTCAACGACAGCTCGCCCTCGAGCGTAAACAACACTCGCTTGCCCTCAAGCGCAAGAAATGCTCCCAAAACAAGTGCCCAACAACGAATACTTATCACAAAACTGGGGGATTTAGCAACCACAACTGGTTCCAAAAGAAAGACACAACAATCCACTTCATGCAACTTTTAGATAAAGGAGAGTGTAGAGTCCATCATGAGAAGCATATAGATCTAAAATTCCTAGGATGAGATATATATTAAGTGCACTAAGCACACAAGTAGTTCATAGGTTCTGGATATCATTCACTCAAGAGCAACAGAGATCAAACATGCACAAATTCAATGAGACTTCAAAGGGTTGAAATGTTGGCTTGGTGAAGTACAAGGTGGTTGGTCCCTAAGGAAGACTAGGCTTCAAAACTATTGAGTGTGGTCCAATCACATAACCCCGGAGCTTTCATCAACAAACTTTACAAGCACCAGTCTCTTGAACCCTTTCTCAACTTTCTTTTCTTTTCTTTTTTGCACTCCAACTTTGATTAGGAGTTCTTTTCTTTTTATTTTTCTTCTTTTTCAATATTTTTCACTTGGGGCAAGAGACACTTTCAACTTTACTTAGCTCCAAAACAATGCAAGGACCAACACACCCCAAAATCCAACCAAACATCCGTCCCAATCACTTGGCTACAACAAATTCTCCAATAAGGCTCAAATGGGACAACTAAGGACAATGTTCAAACCAACAACTCTGAAGCTCAAAAACCTACAAGTCTCAAGAATTGTGCAAGTATCACAAAGCATGCAAAGAGTGAAATCAATACAGAACCAAGAAGTACGAGTGAGTCAGGATCCTCCAGGGAAATTTTATGGTGAAGGGTCAAAGATGGACCCTTATGGACTCACACCAACTCTCCTTAAGAAACACTCGGAAGACCGAAGTGTCCTCCTCTCTTCCCCAAAGCATGCAATCACTCATCCCCAAAAAAAACCAAGTATTCACAAAAACATTTTCAAAACTAGCAACATGTTAGAGAGCATAACTACGGGCCAAAACATGTGAGTATAGGGAAGTAACGACCCAAAAATGACTCTAACTAAACAATGCATGACCAAATAGAAAATGAAAGCTACAAAGGAAAAATATGCAAAAATGCATGAGCTAAACTAAGGGAAAGAGTCGACCTTCTTTTACCAATTACTATGGAGGCCTTAGACACACCTCCGACTCCAAAATCCATGCTCTCATTCCCTGCAAAATGCAACAAACAAACAAGCAAAAGAAAACAAGACTTGGGTTGTCTCCCAAGCAGCCCTAAGTTATAGTCCTAGGTGGACTCTCCTTCCTTTGGTGTTAGGAAGGAAATTCCTTACCATCAATCTTTCTTCCACATGTGCAAGGTAGGAACCTTGCACAAAACCTTTGGAACAATTCCTCCCAAGAGAGGGTATCATCTAAACTATCGTACCAAATCCTTGCTCCCCCCTTCAAGGAGTGAAGGAAGAGCTTAATCTTGAGCGCATCACTAGTCACACCTTCCATCTTTACATGGTGACTAGCTTGAATGGATCGGGCCATGTGGTCTTGGAAATTCTCCTCTTTATACCCCCCATACTTGTTTTCACTAACAAGCTTGATGAGAGCTTGATTAAGCTCAACATCTTTTTCACTTATCTTGGGGGTCTCCTTTGAAGACCTGGACAAGCTTTTGATCATCTCACAAACAAAACCATCATTAATGTTAGTTTGCAAATTAGGATTGAAAACCGAAAATCTTACCTTTGTTAAGTTCAAACGTGTTACAACGTGTTTCAATCTTATTTTGATCCTAACAATTTTTATAAATACTTCTCTATACTAAAATCTAATTCCAGATGTTAATGACATTTTTCAGGAAATATATATTATAAGGTCACATGCTTCAACGAATATGTCTAAGCCTTATAAGGAAAAAGAAGTTTACGCAAGATATGACCGCATCGTCCAGTAAACGAGGAAGACACTTATTCTGTATCGTTTCATGCCACGTCATACCTCAGAATTTCAGAAGATGCCTTTGAGCGGGAAAGTCAAAATTGTATCTCAACTATTTGTCCCATGCTTTAGTCAGAAGGAAACTAATCTGGTCACGTGCAAACTGATTTACCTTTGAAGAGAGAAGTCTCGATGACCAATGAAGAGGAAAAAGGACAACACGTCAACATCACTTTTCCAAAATGTCTCTCTTCTGCAAAGTAGCCCAAAGCTATCACCACCTACTAGCTGACAAAGTACACCTTTTTGGCTAAAGGATAGCTTTGAACAGCAGCATGCATTTAATGAAGCTACCAACCGGAGATTTGAATCAATGGTTAGATGACACTCACAACGGCTACAAACAACGGCCAGATTTTGTGTCTCAACGGCTACACAACTAGCAAGATCATATATAAAGGACATATCTGAAGATTGAAGAAGAGAAGAAGAGAAAAATTTATTGCAAGAAAAGAAAGAACTCAGAGCAGTTAATCAAAACATTCTTCAAAGCATTAAAAGCTCACAGCAGATTTCCTAAGAGTCAAATCCGATCTCATACCTCTGCTAAATCAAGAGAGAATACCAAACCTTAAAAGAGTCAAACCTCTTCTCTTACTTCTCTCTTAGATTCTGAACTCTTGTGTGTTCCAACGTCCTTTCAGAACCCAAAACACTTGAAGAGTTCCAGTGCCATAAATTGTCTACACCAACTCTTTTGAGAAGAGATTTCTTGTAGAGCCAAACAATCTTGTTGATTGTAGGAGGAGTCCTGTACAATACTTGGAGAAGTCCGTGATAATACTAGGAGGAGTCCTGTACAATACTTGGAGAAGTCCGTGATAATACTTGGAGAAGTCCTGTCTAATACTTGTATTGGAGAAGTCCTTGATACTTGCTAGTGAAAATCTTGGTGGTGGCCAAGTACTGGACGTAGCCCAATCGTTTAGGGTGAACCAGTATAAATTCCTGTGTGCTGATCGTTCTGCTCTATTTACTTACTTCCGCTGCACTAAACAGTTTTTGAAAAGTCACCAAAACAATTCTCTTAAGAACTTATCTTCTTTTCATAAACTAAAGTTTTAACAAGTAATTTTTAAGAACACAATTCAAACCCCCCCTTTCTTGTGTTACTTATTTACATATCACTAAGCACACAAGTAGTTCATAGGTTCTGGATATCATTCACTCAAGAGCAACAGAGATCAAACATGCACAAATTCAATGAGACTTCAAAGGGTTGAAATGTTGGCTTGGTGAAGTACAAGGTGGTTGGTACCTAAGGAAGACTAGGCTTCAAAACTATTGAGTGTGGTCCAATCACATAACCCCGGAGCTTTCATCAACAAACTTTACAAGCACCAGCCTCTTGACCCCTTTCTCAACTTTCTTTTCTTTTCTTTTTTGCACTCCAACTTTGATTAGGAGATTAGAAAGCTATTTAATCCATGTAGGATTAGACTTTAGTTGTTGTATGTTTTACTTGATTATGTATTGTCACCTATTGTCTTCAAAATACACTAAACTTTACATAATTTCTTCTGCTTGACTGAGGTTTCAAATTTCTATACAAGGTTTATAAAAATAGTTTCTCCAAAAAACTACCCCGATGCATACACAGTGCACCACACTAAACTAACTTAACAATCTTTTATGTGGTTTCCCAATGAAATCACAAAGTTCATATCATTTCTTTGAGATAGCACCGATTGGTTTATCAAAGTAGTTTGAATTTTTACTCACAAACTTATCAAGATTGGTTTATTGCATAATGTGAATTTTGTCATTGTAGAAGCAATTATTTAAACCGCAAGGAGGAATATTAATGAAGGGTGTTGAAGATATGGGAGTTCAAGCTGATCAGTTCAATGGTTACATTAGGAGGGCAATGACCGATTCAGTCAGTGAAATTTTTATTCATTTTAACGTGCTAATGCTTAGTGGCGTTATTTCAAAATATAAAAAAATTGATTTCATTAATACATGACTTTGGACATGGCAGTGGTCGTTTCTTTTCTATTAAAAATGAAATTGAAAAGAATGATATGTACAATTGTGACAATAGGAGGGCAAGGACCGGTTCTAGAAGTGGAATTTTTATTCATTTTAATGTGCTAATGCTTAGAAACATTATTTTGAAATATAAAATATTTGGCACATAACTTTAGACATGTCATTCGTCGTTTCTTTTCTATTAAAAAATAAATTGATAGTATACTTTTGAAGATTAATTCAGCTTTATCACATGTTTTTTCAATATAAGGAATTGTGTAAATTTTTCCGGTGGAACTTAGAAGTATGTAAAGAAGGTATAGTGATATCTATTTCTTATTTTCAATGCAAAATTGATTTATTCAAAATGAATACATTCACATCAATAGTGAAATCAAATTTCCTCTTGGTTGTTACAACTTTTATATTTTTATGTTGTTCCTTTACCACCAAATTGTTGTGTCCCACCATTTTAATAAAATATATTTCACACATTCTATATGTTCATATGATTTATATACCAAGCATTCTACTCAAACAATTTATATAATATGTGAATAAAGTATTACAATTTATTTTATTTTTATAAAATCAACACAACCTCAAATGTCGATTAGACAATAGATAGTTAATATTATGAAAATAGTCATTTGCTATAATTCTGGATATTGTAAGAGTTCCCAATATACCTTATTCATACCTCTTTGTGTTATTTTTTTTTATCTTTTACATGCAAGATTGTGCCGGAGATCAAACCCACAAGCTCCGTACTAACTGTAAAGGGTGAACCAAACTTAATATCTCACAGTTATCCAATTAATGTCTTTAAGTAAGATGAAATATTGAGACATAAAGAGAAGATAACGACAACATATAAGTGTTTCACTAGTTAAAATTGTATGTACTAGTGAATATAAATGTTCTCCGAGCCCATAAACTGATGTTTTCCATCGCAATTTCACCCATGATGTATCTTTTCTTTCATAAGGTTTTGCTTTGTAGAAAGAACCGAGTTTTTCACCTGTGCACGATGAAGGCACATTTGGTGTCATGTCGTTTGGCAGGAGGTTATTTGATGGAAGATATGACAGTGTGAATGGAAATAGCTCTCTAAGCTCTTGAAGACTATCTAGATAGAGGTTAAAGTGTTCCTGGCAGCGACTCCTCCTCCATGAGCAGCTTTTCCAGCAACTACATCTCCTCCATGTTCAGCTCCAGCAGCTGCTTCCCTTCCTTGAGCAGCTCCTCCCCCTCCTCCATGTGGGTGAAGGGTCGCTTGAACTTGTATAATCATATGATGTGCAATCCAATACTATTCAATTGCTTGAGCGTATGCTATAAAACCTTGTGCTATGATATCACTAGTGGCATGGATTGCATTCATGTAGGCACTATCTTCAGCAAATTCCAAGTTGATGTAGTTCATCGAAAGCTTGTCTTAGGTTGTTTATGACATCATTTAATTGATGTGTTGATATTCCCAAGTGGTTCAACACTTGATTTGTGTTAGCAACAACTTCTGCAAATGTTTGGAATTAGGGGTGGTTAACATGACCATTCATGTTTACCATATTCGGCTGAATGTGTCCTGAAATTTTGACATATATTTTAGTATTCCCTCCGTTCCAAAACTATTGTTGTTTTAGCTTTTTTGATTTTTTTTCCGAAACTGTTGTTGTTTTACAAATTCAAAGCATTTTATCTCATTTTATTACATTCATGCCCTCATTTAATATTGTATCTCCCAACTACCACCTCATATTTTCACCTATCACAATTCTCACCAATTAGTTGACCAATAATTATTATTCTCCCTCTTTAATATAACTTATCATTAAATAGGGGTGTTTCAGTCAAATTATAACACCAACAAATGAACTCTTAAACTATGTGCATAACTTTAAACAAGGGATAACTATCATATTAGTCCCTGTCTTTGTCTCACCGTCTGAGGTAAGTCCCTCCCCGGAAAATTTATTGTCTAAAGTCCTCGTGTTTGAAAAACGTATGGAGCAGATCCTCGCCGGAGGGCGGAGCTCCGGCGAGTGTCTCAATGGCATGCTGACTGGATTAATGAGCATGACGTGGAATTAAAAAAAAATTAAAAATTAAAAAAAATTACAACTCAGATTATTAAACCTAATTAACATATTCCTAATTAAAACCCTAACTTAATTAATCAAAACAAATTTCCCCCCCAAACTTAACCCAATTCACATCAATTAAACCCAAACCCAAAATCCCCAATCCCTCTCCAGAACTTAACCTAAACCGTGTTCTTCCTCTACCATCGACTTCTCCGCCTCTCTATCTGTTCTTCTTCGTCTTCTTCCCCCTTTGCTAGTTCTTCGTATGATTTTGGCTTGTTTTCTTCCTCGCAAACGCATCCCTGCAACCCAACCCTGTGATTCGTAGCATCTTGTATCCTTTCCTAACATGAATGGTTCTTCTGCTTTGAATGGTTCTACTGCCTCCTCCTCTCGTTCCAGGCAAAGGCATAGGTCTGTAGGGGCTAGGGCAAAATGTCAATGTGGTCTTCCTCTCATGCTTTACACTGCTGGTACTCAAGAGAACCCAGAGAGGAGATTTCTGAGATGCAGAAATTGGCATGTAAGTGTGGTTTAATTTGTAATTCATTTTTGGTTCCTTAAATTTTGCTTCAACTTTCATGATACGTATCTTTTTTCAGTTACCAGGCACATGTGATTTCTTTTTTTGGATTGATGATCCTGTTCAAGAAAGAGAACCCAGACATGTAGAGGCAGAAATTGATAATTCTGAGATTGGCGAATCATCTAACTCAATGCTTCCTGGAGCTGATTTGAAGAAGAAGATTAAGAAGTTGAAGAAGAAGCTTGAAATTGAGACTTTTCACAAGAAAGTTGCATGTTTGATTGCTCTAATTTCTTGGATAGTCACATTTTGGTTTTTCTGTAGGGATGAAAAGAGTTTGAAGGGATGAATGGTTTGAAGTGTATTCTGTTTTGGGTAGTTGTTTTGTGTTAGTGAATTAAAAGCTTGGATGTAGCTTTGATGAAAGGTTGTTTGTATTTCTGGGCTTGAATTGAATATGTGGCCATCATTTCTATCTTGGGATGATGTACCATGTATGGAAGTTAATGAAATGGCAGACCATGTTGTTGTGTCTCATTTATGTTTTACTCCTACTTCCTTTATCATACACATCTAACATGAAAGAAAAATCATGAAATGGTGGACAAAATAATGACTTAAACCATGAAAATAAAAATCAACATCATACATTACTTAAACCATGAACTTAATAATCAACATCATTTCTGTTTGGACAAAGTACAGATAGGGTAAATAGGAACAAGATAATGACTTAAACCATGAACTTAAAAATCAACATCATACATAATGGTTAAACCATTTCTGTTTGGACAAAATGGTGACAGCCTACAAAACACCATAATAGCACTAAGCACTTATAATAACAAAAGCAAGTGGGCATAGTTTATGTGGTCTAGAAACATGTTCTGCAACAACATGTTCTGTCCCTCAAATTCACAACATGCCTCTCCGAATTGATAGCATGGCGAACTTCAAACTTTAAATCTCCAACTTGCCTAGGAAACCAATTCTTGGTCTTTTCCACCTCAAATGAAATTCTTTTTAGTGGCTTGGGCATAATTTGTCCACTCCACTTGTTCAGCTTCTCCATCATCCTTGGAAACCTTCCCATGACATAGGTCCTAATCCACTCCATCATAGTGAGAATAGGTTTATCTCTGGCCAAAATAATTGCTGCATTGAAGGACTCGGAGAGGTTGTTCATTATCACATCACACCTGGGATAAATGCTGAATGCATGCCTGCACCAACAGGATGTAGGCTTCTCCATCAACCATTCATAGGCCAGCACATTTTTTTCCTTGATTAGTTGCATTTTCTCCCTCCATGCCTCTTCATATGTAGCTTTTGCTGCTGCCATCATTAAGTTCCTTAAAAGCACTCCACCACCAAACTTGGTCTTTAAATTTGCATACAAATGCCTCACACACAGCCTATGATCCATACCTTGCATCATCTCCTCTTTAAAGACTTCCATCAAACCCTGTCATGATAACATAACACAATCATTTGCAATTACAATATTCACCATTAGATTGTAACGAATTTAGGAGAAAGATGATATATACTTACCTTTTGTTGGTCTGAGATAAAGACCCATCTACGAGACCTTGAAGGATCAATGTCATCCATCAATAGCTCCAAAAACCACCTCCAACTGTCCTTGTTTTCACTTTCAACCACAGCAAAAGCAAGGGGGAAGTATTCCTCATTTGCATCACGAGCTACAGCTGACAAAAGGATCCCTCCATGTTTAGTTTTCAGATGGCATCCATCCAAGCCAATAAATGGCCTACATCCATTGAGGAACCCTCTCTTACACCCTTCCAAGCACATATAATATCTACTAAACCTTGGATGCAAGCTAGCTCTTGGTGTTTCAAAGCTCATTTTGCATGTGTTACCTGCATTCCTTCTTCTCAACTCATTGCTGAATCTCCACAGCAAAGTATACTGCATTGCAGTAGCTCCATCCACCTCTTCAGTTGCCAATTGCTTACCCTTCCAAGCTCTGTACCTGGTAATTCCAATCCCAAGGTTTACCCTAAAGTCATCAACAATCTCATTTGTGCTAATTTTATTAACAGTCCTCACCTTGTTCAACAATTTTTTTGTCACAAATCTAACACTGGCAGACTTATTATCAAAAACTCTAGCACATGTGTGCTCTCCCCTAAGAGTTTTGATTCTATAAGTCTCTTTGTTTCCAACCTTGCTACATAAGATCAGAAATGGACAGTCATCGCTCCTGCAAACAATCCTACATCTCTTGCTATCATTCTTCTTGTATTTATATTCTCTATTATTTTCCACACAATACTGAGTCAGAGCATCTTTAAACTGTGTAAGTGATATGAAGTCCATACCTAGTTTAAATTTGAAATCTGAGCCCATGTCTTCCTCACGGAATCTTTCAAACTTTCTCCTGGGAATGTCTTCTTGATCACTATCAGTAGGGACACTGTGAAGGTCCTCACTCTCATAGCCTCCATCTAAATCTGTCTCATCACCATTATCCCCATTGCCACCACTTTGTTGAAGCATCTGGGCAATGTGCTCATTCAATAGGGACTCAGCCTCAGCAAATCCTGGGTTTGTAACTAACTCAACATGCTCAAAATCCCTTTCTTCGTCACTATCATGGAGCCTATCAACTTGTTCAGAAACATCAGACTCATAATTTTCATGTTCCTGGTTACCATCAACAGCCATATCATCAGGGAGGATAGTATCATTTACCACAACATCAGGGAGGACAGTATCATTTACCACAACATCAGGGAGGACATTATCTGTTACCATAACATCAGGGAAGACAGCTTCAGGGGCCACAACATCAGATAATTGTGATGCATTCATCTCAGCTTCATCATCAGATAATTCTACAATTACAGGAGGCCCCTGATTTATTCCCTTCCTCACCACAGCTTGCAACCTACTTGACTTTCTCACACTCTTTACTTGTTTGGCAGCCTTGCTTCCAGGTTTCTTCTTTTCCTTAACAACAGTAGGTACAGTGGGTGCACGCAAAGGGGGAATGTCTTTAGAGAGATTGTCCACAAAAATCAGAGCTTCATGCCGGTCATTTGAAACTGCATACTTAGCCAATTCTAGAGCATCCCCATCTGTTTTGTAGTTCCTGAAAACATGATTAGTAGCATCCTCAGGAGTAACCCACATTAGATCAAACTCCTTGTAGCCTAGTCCTTTGACAATTTGTACAGTGTCAGAGAAGGACCAATTAGCCTCGTCAAGATTCTGGAACACACTTTTTGCACCACCAAAGTAATGCCAGTATGGAGAAGTTCCAAACCAACCCCCATGTCGCACCATCAATTTGAACACCATCCCTGCAAAAATAGCAACCACATCAACCTATATCCCTTCCATCAAACTAAACATGGAAAGCTCTTGGTAAAAATAGGAATCAGTGTCAAAAATAGCAACAACATAAGAAGAAGTAAAAACCCAAATCCCTTCCATCACTCTACCCGAAAGACCAAAAGCCAAAATCATCGCAAATCACTATCGAGTACGAGGAACATCAGAACAACAATAACAAAAACAAACACAGATTGGAGAAGAGATAACTTTAACTTACTTTGAAGATGATGGTCCCTCACGAGCGGCGAACAACACGGTGGAACACGACAGTGGAAGACAAGGTTGAGGCGGAGAAGTCGATGGTAGAGGAAGAACGGGGTTTAGGTTAAGTTCTGGAGAGGGATTGGGGATTTTGGGTTTGGGTTTAATTGATGTGAATTGGGTTAAGTTTGGGGGGGAAATTTGTTTTGATTAATTAAGTTAGGGTTTTAATTAGGAATATGTTAATTAGGTTTAATAATCTGAGTTGTAATTTTTTTTAATTTTTAATTTTTTTTTAATTCCACGTCATGCTCATTAATCCAGTCAGCATGCCATTGAGGCACTCGCCGGAGCTCCGCCCTCCGGCGAGGATCTGCTCCATACGTTTTTCAAACACGAGGACTTTAGACAATAAATTTTCCGGGGAGGGACTTACCTCAGACGGTGAGACAAAGACAAGGACTAATATGATAGTTATCCCCTTTAAACAACAATAGTTTTAGAACGGAAGGATGAAAACATAGTGAAAATACATTGTATTGTTTCATATATATCAAATACCGAGTGATTATATTTAACAATTGATTCGGTAAAAATTTACCCGTACATCACAAGGGCAAACATGTTTATTAATTCATTGATATCTAGGCCTGTGAAGATACTCAATATGGTAATCAAAAACTGTGAACCACATGAAAACACACACTTAATCAAAACAACACAAAATCACCATATTACTTTACTAAAATTACTAGAAAAACTAGAAAATCTAACCAAACACTTGATTGCCTCTAGTATGCGCTTCTTTAACGTTATTAGCTTGACGCCTGGAATTTATCTTTGTCAAGGAGGCCAAATACAAGAGGATAAAGTGATTCCTTTACTCCTCTTTGGTTCCTTCTCTTTTTTCAGTATCTCTTGAAAACATTTTTCACAAGTTGTAAAAATCTCAATGACCTTTGAACAAACTTTTTCTTCTTTTTTCATATTTTTTTCCTTGACTTTTTTTAGGATCCAAATCACTTGTTCTATTTTCAGAAACTTAATTTTTCACATTTTCAAGACCAGAAAAGTTATTTGATGCATTTTTTTTTTTGTAGAATTTGATGAATCATACTCATCAAACAACTTGTAAGATCAAAATCAACATCCTAAATGAGTAAAAGCATAACTTTTCCTCATTGATGATTATTACCATTAAATTTAAAGTGTACCTCACCTTCAGGATCTCAGTATCTTTATTAAACGTAGTCCACGAAGTGTTAATGAATGACATCACTAAAATGATTGTGACCACTTTGTCTTCAGGTACATCTACAACCACAAATTCAATTGGGAAGTTCAGGTGCTCCACCATCACAACCACATTCTCTGCAACTCCTTGAGGCAATTTGACTGATTTTTCAGCTAGTTGAAGCGTTATCCCTGTTGGTTCTACTTCCACATCTCCCAACCTCTTCAACAAGGAAAGGGGCATCAAATTGATTGTTGTCACGTAAAATTTATTGTTGTCAAGTTTAACCAACAAAACAATACTTCTAGAACTCCTATGCTTTGGAGGTGGTAAACGTTGCAGAATTGCGCCACAATGTCCACTAGGCTGAATCACCTCATCTTCATGCAATGCTTTCAACTTATTCTTTTTGTTCAGAAGCTCTTTCATGTACTTGCCATAAGAGGGAATTTGCTCCAATGCCTCAAAAAATGGCATTGTGATCTTCAAATGCCTAAAAATGTTAATAAACTTCATCATTTGCCTCTCATGATCAATCTTCTTGAAATTTGGAGGATATGACAAGCATTGGATAGATCAAGATTATCGTCTTATCAAATTAACCCCGATCTCTTGACTGATTAACAAAGCAAGAAACATTAAGCATGGATGTTGGTTTGACTAATGATCCAATCCTATCTCTAGATCTCAGATTCATTAGATGATATCAACCTAGATCAAATTCAAATAGCTAGTTCTCACTATACTATCAAACCCAAACTCATGTTCTAGGTGATCAAACTAAAATAAGCACTAAGCACTAGGTATATCATTGAAACCATGCATAGAAAAAAATATTTATATGTAAAGATCAAAGTGAATACATCAAAGTCAAAAGGCTAAAACCAATTTCAACAAGAAAAGCTTAGCTATCCATATACATGGATGCTATATAGACTTACAAAGAGAACTTAAAGAATTGACGAATTAGTGTCGTCCTCTACGTGTCTCTAGCCCAATGGAAGGTATTAGAACCCTAGATTTATTCATTTCTTGCTCCTCTTTGAGTTTTTGTTGCTTTTCCCAATTTCTCTCTCTCTCTCTCTCTCTCTCTCTCTATCTCTATATACATATACATATATATATATATCTCTTTCTATTTTTGTTTTCAATTGCAAGATCTGTCCCAAAATATATGATTTCGTGTCTTTTATCAGTTATGTCGTCCTGGTTTGTTTAAGCGAAGTTAAGTTTGCTCAAGCGAACTTTGCTTCAAGTTGAAGTAGTTGTGAATCGCCTTCAATTCGCTCAAGCGAACTATACTAGAAAGCTACTATAAAACAACCGCTTGAGCTAACTTTGAGCGAAGTTCCTTTTTTCTGTTCTGTTTCCAATCCGCTCAAGCTAACTTTGAGCCAACTTCCTCACTTGCTTTTCTAGATCAAGAACCAAGCCTTTTTCAATAGATCAACTCACTCCTACATTAAAATTTAATATTTAACTCTTAAATTCTACGCAAAACATTCATCAAACTAAAGTTTTCCAATTGAGGGTTAATTTGAAAGTTATTTCACATTTCTAAGCTAGATAAGTGCGAGACAAGGAAATGAAGTAAATTTAGCACTTATCAAACACCACCCCTTCACATTTCACTATTCCACCCTCTTTCACTCTCACTCTCACTCTCTTTCTCTCTCCCCCCCCCCATTTAAGCTATTCATCTTCTTCTTCCTTGGAATTTCATCAAGCTTCATCTTCATCTTTGTTAAGGTATGCTTCATCTTCATCCTCTTATTCGCTTTTCATTTCCCCACTCTCTTTTATTAGTGTTGTCGGCGAAGCTTCCACCATTAGAGCAGAGCTTCGTCATTCCAGGTTTTAAAACCCGTTAGGTTAGTTGCATTCCAAGATCTAAATCCCAAAACCTTAACATTGATTTATCTTCATGTAGTGTTCCGAGAAATTGAACTCAGAAGTAATAGTTTGTTGTTTAAATGTAGATGCTTCCAAACTTTATATCTCGAAATGTTATTTTATATTTTGTCGTTTGCTTTCGGGTTTTATATCCTGGAATGCTATTTTAAATTCTGTCATTTATGCTTTTAAGTTTCATATCTTAGAATGTTAAAATTCATTTCGAGATTTTATTTTCCCGAAACAGAGTCGAATTGATTTCTAGGAATAAAAATATCCAGAACTTGTTTTTCTCTATATGTCGTGGGATGTTTTTTTGGTACAAAACAGCTTAAAAATGTTTTTTAGTGCGAAACAGCTTAAAAAAACAGGAAAAAAGACCACGAACTAGCACCTTAAGTGCAAGTTGCCACATATATGTTCTGAGATTTAAATCTCAAAATATTGAATGCATACCAGGATTTCATTTTCCCGGAACTCAATCGAAATGAATCATGAGAATTAGAAACTTAGAACTTTAATTTTCCGATGGAGAAAAAAAAAACTTAATAACTTTAAGTGGTTAAATGTGTTGTGAGATTTAAATCTTGGAATGTTAAACCCAGTAAACAAACACACAAAAGCATTATAGACATTTACTACGTTAAAATGAACCGGGAAATTGATTAGGCTTAGTCCTCAAATTAGTCCCTGTCTTTGTGTCGCCGTCTGAACCAGGTCCCTAACCGGAAAAATTTGTGGAATCAATCCATCATGTTCAAAAACGTTTGGAGCCAGTCCTCACCGGTGCTCCGAGCTCCGGCGAGGGATGAAGTGGCATGCTGGCTGTTTGAATAAAGGTGACGTGGCACTTAAAAAAATAAAAAATTAATATAACTTAATATAATAAACACATAATTAACCTAATTAAACTTAATCTGATCCTAATTCTAAACCTAAACTAATTACACACAATTAACATACTCAACCACTTACCCCAATTCCCAACTATTCCTAATTCCCAAATCAAACCCCAATTTCCCAATTCATCAACCGTGAAGAACCCTAGTTCTTTCTTCTTCTTCTTCTTCCATTTCGAGCCCTGCAATCAATCTTCTTCCTCTCGCTGATTCTTCCTCTCGCTGCTTCTTCCTTATGCTGTGCTGGTGTTGTTCGTTTGAGAAGGTCACCGTTTAGGACAAGGCTCTTCGTCTTCAATTACTAAGTAAGTACCCACACTCTCTTTTTCGAATACGAACAAGCTTGTTCGACTGGCTGTTATCTTTGAGGCTTTGGGTTGCCTTTTGGTTTTGTGTGGTTCAGGGTTTATGGTTTGTGTAGGTGGGTTTTTTCGTTTAGCAACCCTAATTAGGTTAATTATGTGTTTATTATATTAAGTTATATTAATTTTTTATTTTTTTAAGTGTCACGTTTAGGGATGGCAATGGGGCAAAAAAAAACCCGAACCCGCGGGTACCCGCGGATAAAAATCCGTCACGGGTATAATAACCCGCGGGTTCGGGTACCCACGGGTTTGAAAAACAGATATTTTAAATATCCGTCCGAAAACGGGGCGGGGCGGATATCCGCGTACCCTACCCGTGGGTACCCGTTAGAGTAAAATTACATAAATGCCCTTACTATTTACTTAAGCCCAAATTAAAATTTTAGGGTTTCATTCTTCTCCATTCAAAGTCAATATTCTATAATTATTTTTTAGTAAAATATTAGCAAAGTTTGGTGTATAATGGTGGTAATTAAGTTTCGATTTGAGAAGAATATTTATAATCTTGGATTGTTTTAATGAACTTGATATTTCAAACTAATTGAAATTAATTCATATTTATTTGCTTCATCCGCTCAATTAATGTTCAATTATATGGGTGTTATTTAAGATCTGAAATCAATTTAAATTTCCAACAAAAAAAAGTTAATTTGCAGTAATTTAGAAAAATAAAAAATTGTAAACGGGTACCCGTTTGGCGCTTAACGGGTACCCGCGGGTATCCAAACCCGTTTAAGGCCCGTAAACGGGTACCCGTTTGACGCTTAACGGGTACGGATACGGGTCGACTACCCGCGGGTAGTGTTGCGGGTTCGGGTACGGGTTCGGATACCCGCCCCGTTGCCATCCCTAGCCACGTTACCTTTATTTAAACAGTTAGCATGCTACTTCATCCCTCGCCGGAGCTCGGACTGGCTCCAAACGTTTTTGAACAAGAGGGATTGATTCCACAAATTTTTCCGGTCAGGGACCTAGTTCAGACGGCGAAACAAAGACAGTGACTAATTTCAGGATTAAGTCAATTGATTAACTGGATATCAAATTTAACACCGCCTTACAAGTTACAATTCAATATTCATAATATTGAAAAAACACGCGCAAGCGGTGCAGTGGCGCGTGATCCATTATCATGGCGACTCTCCTCCTTGCACCTCTCAACTCTCTTCCTCCCACTCTCCAACTCCGAAACCCTAATCCCAAAATCAACACCCATCACACTTCCACTTTCCCCACTCCCTTCAAACCCCGACGACACCGCACCCAAATCATTCGCGCTTCGGAAAAAAAGCAACAACAAGATTCCAACCCTAAAACCCTACAAGGTCCAATTCCTCACTCGGTTTTATACATGCTAAGCTAATTACCAATCCACTTTCTAATTACTGTTAATCTTTCATCATCAGATGACGAAGTGAACGATGTAGGAGTTAAAGTTGCGCTTTCCATGTTGAGATTCTACAAACGTAACCGTTTTGCTCTCGTTTTATTGTTCTACTAGTTAATTTTTACTCTGCAGTGAGTTTTGTTAGTTTTAATTCGCTTTTGGTTTATTTGTGCAGGGGAAATTTCACCCGTCTTGCCGACGAGCTGTCGTTACGTTCCAACTTGCAGTGAGTATTCCATGGAAGCTTATAAGAGATATGGGGTTGTTAAGGGTACTGTCCTCACTGCCTGGCGTCTCTGTCGCTGCAATCCCCTCGGTTCGTATTAATTTTATTCAACCACTCGTTTTAAAATGATTCCGCAGGAACCTGCATTTTTCTGTTTATGAATGTGTGACGTTTTGCAATTAATTAGATTTATTATACTTGTTTTAGGCGGGTATGGATATGATCCACCTAGATGGTTTGGTGAAGCTAGTCCAAGGGAAGAAGAACTCGACGATTGATTGATTAATGGCCGGTGGTGGCTAGCTGGTAGTAAAGTAAGGTGGACTTCCTTGCTGACTATTTGAAGTTCTTTGGTGTGCTAATTAATGTGAGCTTGTTGTAGTGATTTTCTATTGTGTTTTTGCGTAACATTGCAATGATGCAAGAGAGGTTCTGTTCTTACCACATCAGATAATTGAATCAAGAACATTGGTAACTGTGGTTGGAGTATTGATAATGAAAATCCAATTCACCATCTTGTGTAGAAAAAGAAAATATATGTCCTAGATGGCTTGTGCCAAACTTGGTTTAAATTTTATGTTTTGTGTTTAAGGAATACCGGCAATACATTGTTTTTAACATACCCTGTTTAAATCCTGTCCTATGTTGGCCCCAATAAATAACCCAGACCCACTATGTATAGGTGGAAGTGGAGCTAGTACTAGATTTCAAAAAAAGTTTGAAGAAGGTGTAGCTCTTTATATTGTTTACTTTCTTCTTTTTGTTTTTCAATGGAAATGCAAAATTTATATGCCTGATTTTACACTGCTTCATGACCATTTCGTTGAAATTTTATTTTAAGCAAAAGATCCATTTCTCATTTGATTATTTTAGAATTCGTTTTAGTCCCTATGTTTTAAAATTTCCTTAACGAAGTACTGATAGTTATCAATCAGTCCAAAACAGTCCATTTTAGTTGGTTCCTTTTCCTATTACAAATCACCTTGTAAGGACCTAACAGGGACTATTTTCTGATGTTTGAAATTATAGGATTACGGACCATTTCACTTTTTTTAGAATTATATGGATCTTTTTAAGTAGTTTTGAACTATGTGGACTTTAGAGTGAAACTACAGGGATCAGATTTAGTGTATGTTTGAATTTCCATTGAACTCAAAGTTGATGAACGTTTGATTTAACATGACAAAATATTGGTTCTCCATTTATGCGTTGAGATGTGTGTTTTCTTGCACGTTTGCAAATGGGAGACCAAACATACACTTAAGCTTATATAAAGTTATAAACTCTTAAATGTGCCAGTACCTATACTTCTTCAGCACATGTACTCAGTACACGAACTCTCAACTACACCAGAAAGTTGTCTTACAGTTAATACCAAATCATATGAAGTTAACAAATCAAAATATGTGATATGATTGACTTTAATGGAAAGACAATCTATAATTATTTCACTTTTGGACTAACTTAACATTGTCTTGTTGCCCCATTGCTTTGAGTTTCTTAGCATATTTTCGGAACACAATAAGGAGTCAATTTTAAGTTAGAAATTTGGTTGGTTTAGTTATAAAATAGTATCATATTAACATCTTTAGTAATATGTTTAGCTAACATGATCCATCTATCTTTGGAAAGAATAAAGTGAATCAAGTGTATAACTGATTGGTGATGATGTATTATTTTCTGGTTTGTAAACATCATTTGATTCTAACATATTATATAATTAAATACAGCACATTCACATGTTTGTTCTTTAGTTACTTGTCTCTTACCTCTTTTCTTGGTTGAACTTGTCTCTTATGTATTGCTATTGAACTGCTACTGAACGGTTACATAAGTAGATGGGCGAATAAATGTGTACGGTTGTGTCTCCTTTCTTCCCCGACTTTCCTTAGCTTTGATTCTAAATTACCCGTGCCTTTCAATATAAAGACAAGTATGTGGTATCTAGTTGCTGGGAAGAACGATGCACTTCCTTGGGGCTGAAGCCAGAACCATTACTGGTGCTACAGTTGCAGGAGTCTGCATTCAGGTATTCTTTATAGCTTATAGACTTTGTATACGGCAATTGAGAATGATATACCCTTCTTGCCTGGCTAGTTCAATGCTCAGCTAATGTGTTTATGTTCCTGATTCATTTCTTATTTTACTTATTACAATGTTTTAAATTGCATGATTTAATGAAAATTGAAGTCCTTTTGAACTTTGAAGGTATATAATTATGAGACCCAATATATTCAGTGATTTGTAGGCTTGGTCACCAATTATTAATTACAATATATATTGTTTGTCTGTGTCAGAACTTAACAGTTTTAACGAATTAACAATGCTAACCATTGCTATTCGAGGGCTTGTTTGAGTTCCTTGTCCTAAAGGTCTAAATAGAAACGTACCTGGTGATGGTGTTATGATAAAGCTGCCTCATTTGATTCATTTTTTTGACACCAAGAGAAATTTATTTAATTAGAATGATTCTTGAGAAACATTCCTTCTCAATGGAAATACAACACCATAAATTCTGAAAAACTCCAATTCAAATCTGGCCCCCAATATAAATACTGATGATAAAGTGGAATTCTGACCCTATTAATAACTAAAGACAGAATCAGGTCAACCCACCATCCATGATGCCTCTGTAAAATATGGGATACTCAAATACACACCCCTGCAAGACACAATACCCCTTCTCTTTCCTAAGATCCTGGCTGTGTAAACTGCTTCAGCTAAAGCAATCAAATAAGAGGCAGCAAAATTTGGTTTGCAAAATTTTCTTCCCCCTAGATTCGCCAATTAGTACCAAAAAATACAAGAAAACACGACAGAAGCACCCGGAATGGAAAGCCAATAGAAGAAAACATAAGACTTCTAGCAGCCAGATATATCCAGCCACACAAAAACACAACACAAACTCCAAGTTCAAAACAACCAAAGTACCCCCTCAACCACACCAAAAAATTGCACCCTTAGAGCCCACGAGAGACTAAAACGACCATCAAGCAGAACCGCTAACAAACAGGACCCAAAGTTCCCAATGAGAGTCTCCCACATGCTATGGGAAACTTGCCTCTGACCCAATGTTCCAAGCACATTTGCTCTAACCTAAACTCTCATAACCAAAACCAAGACTATACGACCATACCCGAGATTCTACTATTTTTTCCCTACAAGATAGCTCCAACCAGGAAACAAATTTATCAAAGATAAACACCAAATGACTAAATAATTTGAAACAAATGTACCGCATTGAGACTGAGGTCCATGGCTGCCACTAAAGGAGTTTGAGGGGATGAAGTCTCTTTTTCTAATTCCACACAAGAAGGAATTGGTTCCCATGTACAATTCTTGCGAAACAATTCCATTGTTGATTTCATGCAATGTGGTCTCTTTGCTCTGGAGTCTTCACGATTATGTCATCATTTATACCTTGATAGGTCGCACCTGTATTCTTGAAGCCGATGGGCCTCAAATTGTAGCAATAGGTAGCGTCTTTGGTGATGAAAGCAGGCTTGTCCTGGTCAGCTCGGAACTGAGTGATCTGTTATAAACAGAGTAGGAATATTGATGTGTATGGTTCAACACTTATGTGTGGACACATGCCCACTTCTCGCTGGATTTCTTCACCAAAACCACGTTGGATATCCAAGTGGTGTAACCTACTTCTCTGATGAATCCAACCTCCATCGATTCCTTCACATTCTCCTAGATGGCTTTTTTCCGCTATAGACACAACTTTCTTTTCTTTTGTGCGATTTGCATGGCCTTAGGGTTGATCTACAGCTTGTGACAACCAAAGTCCTCGTCAATCCCAGGGATGTTGGTTGCAGTCTAGGAAAAATGTCCATGTTATTCCTCAGGAACTGAATCAAGCGGCTCTTTGTGGCATCGTCTAACTTTAAGCCGACTTGGGTGTATTTGTCAGTGGTGGCCCCTAATTGTATATTCTTCAACCTCTCTTCTAAATGGAGGTATAGTGGTAGACTTGATTACTCTCTGCTACAGTGCTTTCTTCTTTGGACTTCTTTGATTCCTAAGTGACCTGCAAGATCATGTTGTGGTAATTTTGAAATGCTTCATGTTCTCATCGAATGGATATTATGTCTTCGTTGCAGGCTGAGAATTTGAGCGTGAGCCTCTTTATTGAAATGTAGGCGCCGAACACATCCAACACAGGTTGTTGAAGATCGCGTCGGAAGTGGTAGGGCACTCGACTACCAAAAAATTGCAACTTATAGTCTTCGAGCCGCGTCGATCCTTGAGAGGTAGCCAAGTCTCGTTATACCCCTAAGGGGTTGATATGCTCACCTTAGAATCCTATCAAGTATCTCTTGCTATGAAGCACGGACACTTCTCACTTATGGAGTGTCCCGGTGTCGGACACCGACACTCGTACAACACTTACACGACACGTGTCAGATACTTCTTCGCGGTGTCGGATTAAAAAAGTATTTTTTTATGGCTCGGACACTTGAGCCGACACCTCT
Organism: Lotus japonicus; assembly: GCF_012489685.1. Taxonomy (NCBI): domain Eukaryota; kingdom Viridiplantae; phylum Streptophyta; class Magnoliopsida; order Fabales; family Fabaceae; genus Lotus; species Lotus japonicus. The sequence continues at coordinate 34,867,206 of NC_080043.1, read as the reverse complement.
TCTTGGCTGGACACCTCTATGACACTTATATATAAAAAAAAACATACATTTCTAAGAGTGAAGCATAGAAGAAATTGCTAATTCATCACTTGAAAAACTATAGTCAAAGACATTTTTAATGATGATGATCAATAAGGAAGTGAAAACTCGTGGATAGATTAACTCTTTTTGTGGACAAGTTATCATTTTTACAAAAAAAACATCAAAGCAATTTCTTAAGCTTTATGACAAGAGCTTCATAAAAAATATCAAGGGATATATATATATATATATCACGGTTTCCCTGTGTCTTATTTTTTAGAATTTAGTTGTGTCACGGTACCCATGTGGCCGTGTCGTGTCCGGATGCCTGTATCCGAGTCCATGCTTGATAGATCTCTTGTAAGGGATTAGATCCTTGTTGGCAAGTCCCGCCCTTTTAAAGCATGGTGGAAAATGATCTTGACAGAATTGCCTTGGTTGACAATCTTTAAATTGAACCATTGGCGATCTGCGCCTCAATGACATTGGGATCATCGTGGTAGCGCATAATTCGGCTGAAGTCCTTGTTATTAAATGCGATTACTAGGTCTAGAGAGTCTTCGTACCTTGCCTAGATTGACCAGTTGGAAGATATATGTATAACTTCCCTCATGTGTTTCTTATGAGCATTGGCAGAAGCTCTACCATGAGGAAATCCTTCTGCTATCATGAGGACTAGAACTCCATGGGAGACTGTGTGACCTTCCTCAAATTCTATGATTCAGATTCCATTCCCTCGTGTTCCTTGGCCTTGGGGCTGATGTTGTACCCTTTCTTTATTGTGTTATCTTTGACCCCGATCATGAGTTGATCGACATCTCATTTGTCCTCTTTGTGCTCCTCCACCCGGCCTCTGAGTCTTGTGATGTTGTAAGTTATCGTCCCCTCTAAGACCATACGTATCAACCGACTTGCCCCATCCTCACCAGGTTCTCAATCTCATCATGGAGGGTGATACACTCATCAGTAGTGTGGCTTTATCTGTTGTGGTACGCCCAATGATTCGTGATGATGCTTACTCAGGCTGGTCGAGGTACATTAGCGTACTCACCGTCATGACCTTATCATAGATCTTTTACGAGTTTGCGTTCAAGGGAGTGTAGGAGGAAAAACGTCCCTTGCGAGATGTTGATTAAATGCGTGGAGAAAATGGTTGCAATCTTTTGTTGTATGTAACCTTTGATTTTGACTTCCCATTGTGGCTGGCCCTAACTCCGGCTCACTCAAATTCTCCTAGGTGCTCTTTTTTGCTGATGAACTTCATGGGTCAATTTGGCTATCATTTGGGGTTAGCAACCGATTTAAGGAATCACGAATGGTGATCCCTTCTTGAGGGATTTGACTTTTATGTTAAGCATGCTCTTTGGAAGGAGGCTCGAGATCAAAGAGGCTTCATGATAAAAATCTCGACAGGAAAGTGCGTAAAGACTCACGATCCCCTTGTATAATTTGAGCCAAGGAGTGTGAGGTCCTCGACATGTCTGTGTTGTTGATCCAATGATGGACACATGAAGTGCAAAGGTCGCACGAGCTAAAGACGAATCTTAGGGCCATGGATTTGAACCAGGTTAGGGCATCTTTACGGAAGGTTCAACGGAAGGCTTTGCACATGATTGAGTGTTTGACCCTTAGGCAACTCACCTCGTTCTTGTTCTTGTGCTCGTTGAGGAGCTCACGCGAGTTGATGTCCCTCATGTAGGGTTCCCCCACAGGTTCCTTTTGGAACTTAGTTGGTAGCTGGAATGGTACAAGGTTTGGGGAGAATGGTGTCAGGAAGGGGAGATACTCATCATCGTGTGGTGCGATAAAGCCCCATCTCCCTTGAGTTAGTTCTCGCTGGTGATTGACCCATGTTGTAGCTAGCTTTGGGGCTAATTGTGCATGCTCTATCGTCTTGTTGAGGAACTAAGCGCTCCAACTCCTAAATGCGTCGTCGAACGACGGTAGCTTTCGAGAGGTCTGAAAGGGGATGAGCTTGAGTCGTTTTCGATTTGCAGAGGCGATAGATCCTTTGGTCCCGCACCTGAATGCGGTGGAGGCACTCCTCCAGCCTTCTAATGAGATCATCGCCGAGTTCTTTTTTTAGAAAGAAAAAATATACATTAATAAATCAAGGTCTGAAAGCATGCCTCTCAAAAAGAAAGATCAAACGCATCTGATTTGCTACAGAAAAAAGAGCAAATCATCAAAAAGACCAAGACTAAAAGGCCCCGATAGACAAAAGAAAACAACTCGAGCAAAAACCACCCCATACAACAACAAAGCCCATAAAGAAATCAAAAACCTAGGAAGATATGAGGAGTGGAAATGAAATGGAAGAGAAAGTAAAGTGGAAATGAATCCTAATTCCTTTAGTTACAATGGACCTCTTTAATTGGGCCAACGTTGGGGGTCAATATTATTCTGAAACAAAAGACAGAAAATGTAAACATGCCAATATCTCAAGAAAGCTCAACATGAGGGAATCTAAATCCTTCCACAAACACTCATACACAACTTTTTGTATTTTCGAGCATTAAGGATTAATTTTTTTTTTTGCATTCTTTGAAAATAAGGGATCACAACCATTAACAATAATATGTACATCTAACGAAATAAAATATTAAATAATGAAATAAATACAACTCGTTGAGCTATAAATTCACCGTCATGCAGTAATGAGGTAAGTGGTCAATGCTTTTATTTATCAATATGTATTCTTGGTTAAAAAACCGTCCCATTTAATAAAGAAGAAAAGTTTTGCATCTCAATCGTACACGTGTAGTGAAACATAAATTATAAATTTGTTCGTATTATTGTTTGTCAAATATCTATTTACTCAACTTTGCCACATTAAAGCCTTTATACTATGTTCAACGTTGACTATCGATAGTCATTTAATTTTTATATGAGGAATGAATACACATATTAAAAGCTTTTGAATGCTGAAGTGAACTTTCTATTTGATTCATAATATTAAAGTTCTCACCTTTGAATTTTTTTATATACAATCTCTGTGTTTTTATATATAGGTTGTCAGAGCAATCCTTCGTTGTTGGTTAAGAAACAAAACCACTGAAAGGAAAGGGTAATGGAGTCGACAACAAAGAAAGAAGAAGAAAACACAGGAGATGTTGATAGGATCAACAGTTTACCAGACTCGGTGCTATGCCACATCTTATCATTCCTCCCAACTAGAACGAGTGTAACGACGAGCCTCGTGTGTCGCAGGTGGCGCCACCTCTGGGAGGATGTCCAAGTTCTAAACCTTTGTGATGGTCTGGTCCCTTTCAATTCCTTTGCCATTTTTGTGAATTCCGTTTTCACTCTACGGAAGTGTCTGAACATTCGAAAGTTTTGTCTCACATGTGCCTACTCATGTGTGGACTTTTTGTCCTCCAACTCTGTCTCCACATGGGTTCGTGCTTCCATTGGACCCCACCTTGAGGAGCTCTGCCTCACCCTGTACTCTTACGATGGGCACGAGTTTGTTGTCCCTCGTACCCTTTTCACTTGCAACAACCTTGTCTCCCTCAGTCTCTGTAAAGGAATCAACATTCCAAATCTTTCTCTAGTTCATTTGCCATCCTTAAAGGTCTTGAAGCTCGACATTGACTCTGTGGATTCCATTGAGACCCTTTTGCATGGTTGCCCTGTCCTCGAAACGATTGATCTCTCTTTCTCTAGCGAAAGGTTCACCAAGCTTCGTTTCCCACCTTCTTTGAAGAGGTTGAATTTTGTGGTTCAAAACGCCGTTGGGACATACCTTGAATTTGATACTGCTTGTCTTAACTATCTTAGTATTACCCATATCTTTTCTTTTTTCGCTTGTTCCTTTGGTGACTTGCACAGAGTGGTGGAAGCGAAACTTGATGTTTATGTCACAGATTATTTTTACAATATGCTTCTGAAGCTTCTTCAAGCTCTTTCTGGAACAAACCATCTAGTCTTAGGTTTGTCAACAACAAAGGTACAATGAAGTTTATATTTCATCACAGTTCACACATATATACACAGTGTTGTTTGGTTTTGTACTAATAATGTTGTGTTGTATGTATAAACAGGGACTACTTCGTGCCCCAGCTTTTGATTTTCCAAAATTCAGCTATTTACATAAGCTAGAGCTCATTTTTCCCTATTTCGACTTGAGTTTTATGGTGAACATACTTGAGAAATGTCATATGCTCCGACTTCTCACAATTCTGAATCAAAATGTTTGTTAAGCTCTCAAGTTTAATTATGTTTAACTTTGGTGTATATATATATATATATATATATATATATATATAATTGTTTGAAATATGCATCTTATATGCCCCGTCTTGGTGCCAGGAGCAGGAACTATCCAATTTACAAAGCTGGGGGCAACCACCAATTGAACCGAGTTCTCATGTATTAAACCTGGCCTCCATTCACTATAAAGGATATCAAGGATTTGTTGATGAGCAAGACTTTGTTGCGTATGTCTTACGAAGATGTATTATTTTGGAGACAATAATTATATCTCCCGATAATTTATTGAGCACAAGGAGAAAGTACAAAATTCTCAAAAAATTGTCTGAATTATCAAGGAGCTCCAGCATGTGTGAACTTAAATTTGACTGAGCTACACCTCCTTAAGGTATGAACTCTCATCATCACTATTCCGTGACCTACTAATCGTTGAAGGCTGGAATTTGATTTACTTTCGATGGAAACAACCTATTGTAATTTTTCCTCTCTCTCTTCATGCACCTTCCTCTTTTATGAAATTGCAAAACATATTATCCACTATTGATTTACTTGTGTATTGCATGTCTTGAAGGTAGTCCTAAAGTTATGTTATCTATTGCTTAAGTAACAAGGTGTGCAATTTTAGATGTTATGTTTCATAGAAAAAAGGTTTGAGTAATACTACTGTAAATTTTGTACTAGATTTGGCTAATTATACATGTAATTTATCCATTTCAAAGTTTGTCAAAGCAAGAAAAACAATCTTTAAAAATAAAAAACCTAGTTTTTTTTATTCGATGGAAGGCTGGAATTTGATTTACTTTCGATGGAAACAACCTATTGTAATTTTACCTCTCTCTCTTCATGCACCTTCCTCTTTTATGAAATTGCAAAACATATTATCCACTATTGATTTACTTGTGTATTGCATGTCTTGAAGGTAGTCCTAAAGTTATGTTATCTATTGCTTAAGTAACAAGGTGTGCAATTTTAGATGTTATGTTTCATAGAAAAAAGTTTTGAGTAATACTACTTTAAATTTTGTACTAGATTTGGCTAATTATACATGTAATTTATCCATTTCAAAGTTTGTCAAAGCAAGAAAAACAATCTTTAAAAATAAAAAACCTAGTTTTTTTTATTCTTTTAAGAGAATAGTTGTTTTTTATGATGCTTTTTTAACTAACAATAAAACGTATGATGCTACTATTCTCAATTTTCGCCTTAGTTTTGCTAGAGTAGATTTATTTGTATATTTAAATAATACTAATTAAATGGTATGATTTGTATACACAAATTATATATGGATTGAATTTTAGTGAACTATTAGTCTGAAATTTACGCAGCACAATATAGTAGCGTGGATTAGGCATTTGAAAAATTCTCATTATCTAAACTTCCTTGTTGGTGATAAATTTAGTGAGATTTGACTATTTTCTTCTGCATATCTTGCAGTGCTTCTCATTTTACTTGGAAAGTGAGATATCATATATGTTTGACTAAGAATGACTTGGAAGTTGGAAGCTTTGGACAACATGGGAGGACCAGTGTCAAGGTCGAGAGTTTATTAGCTACTTTGTTTTACTTCAGAATATGGTTTGAGGATTATTTTTGGTTTGTATTTTTCGTATTTTTTCTTGAGACTGCTTGTATTTTTGTGAGTTATGTTTGAGATTTGAGACTTGTTAAACTTGATGTGTGTTGTGTTTGAGATTTGAGACTTGAGACTTGTTAAATTTGATTTGTCTGTTGTATTTGAGATTTGAGACTTGTTAAATTTGATGTGTGTTCTGCATTCTGTTACTCTACTGGGCAGTTTCTGCAATAAAAGGTTCTAGGTTTTAAAACCCAGAACGTGGATTGGTGTATATGTTTCACCCTACAATTTAGTCCCTACCTCCATTTTACGCTCCCCCCACCATACTCTCACCCATTCCCAACCCCCTACCTCCCGTCCCCACCCTGAACCCTCACCCACACGACTCACCTCCCCACCCTTCCCTGTAATGTGCTTGATAAAATGCCTGACAGATAAATGACTGCTTTCCAAAATTGAAAATTCCTTTTCGCCTATTACTCCTCGACACTGTCAGGGGAAGTATCTCTTCCAAACATTCTGAACTTGGTTAATTTAAGGCATCATGATCCCCATAAGCCTCCTCATCAATACTCCCCTCCTCTTTCCCAGGAAGCACCTTCTACCAATTTCTTACTCACCATGACACTATTGGACATAGCTCGGTGTTGGACTCTGTGCATTGGTCCCTTAAGTTGATTTTATCCCCAAAAGCTACATGCTCTTTATTATATGAACATTCCTATCTTGCATTGTTTTTAAGCTATCTACTGAAATACTTTTAATTTCTTGTTTCATAGATCCATGTTATTTCTTCATTGACTTAGAATCCCTTCCCTCACTAATGAGTTTAATGATGTATCATCTGTCATAGGTGAGGGTTCAGGGTGGGGACGGGAGGTAGGGGGTTGGGGGAAGGGTGGGTGGGAATGGGTGAGAGTATGGTGGGGGGAGCGTAAAATGGAGGTAGGGACTAAATTGTAGGGTGAAACATATACACCAATTCACCTTTTTTAATTCTAAATGAGTTTAGTCTTTTGAGCGAAGAGTTCAAATTATGACGAGTGAGTTTCTCCTCATCTTTATTATTTTGAATTGTGCCACAGCATGAGTTTTTCTCACAGGCAGAGCCAGAAGTCATAAAAGCATCTTCAACAAGTGTTTTCTGTGAATTCTTTCTAATGATGAAACTACCTGTGTAACTAAATAAGTATAGCAGTAAATGACAATGAGAACAAGAAGTTTAAGTTCCGGCCGTTTGTAGGTTTCAAAAGAAAGAGAGACAATAGTTGTGTACTCTTACTTGAACGTTGTTGAAAGATTCTTAAAAGATTTTCCATATAATATAAACAGTTTAATAGTGAACATGTTAAAACTTGGTCCACAGTGAACCATATAATATAAACAGTTTACAAATTACATTTAGGACATGTTATTTATGATATGCTCTTTTTTGCTAAAACTAATAAAGAAGCTTTTTTACCTTGTGAATGATGTTTTTCTTGATCCACAGTAGAAAAGCCATATAATATGCATAATTTTTTTTTTCTAGTGACAATGTCAAAATTTCATGCCCACTTAAAGCCTTCATAATTCAAGCTTAAATCTTCAATCTGTAAGTTTATACAGATTGGAAAAACAATGCGAGTTTCTTCACACCTATTAACATAAGGGAATTGATTAAAGGCAAAAAATTGGGTAGATGTTGGACTAACTTGGGTAGATGTTGGAAGAAGTGTGCAGTTTCTTAGCAGGAGAGGAAATAACGATGGTGATCCTGATTCTGATGCAAAACCTTTGAGAAGCGATGCTGAATTGTTCTTAGTGAGCCATCCTTTCTCTGCATCTGATGCCGAGGATTATAAGTAGTTTAGGATTGGTAGATTTTATCAAAACAAATTGAAGTAGCAGCTACAATAAAGCTCTGTCTGTTTTGCTTCCACTTTTTTTTTCCACAAATTCTGGTTGCAAGCTGTGTCTGTTTGCAGTATCAAACTTTGTCACTTTGCCAAAATGTCTTTTGTCGCCATATTTGGTATACTAATTGCACTTCTGTTCTGTGCAACTTATTTTGTGCATTGTTTGGAGAGTTTTGAGATGCAGCTTTCCTTTAGACATGGTCTCCATGAACAATCAAGAAAATTCGACTTAGAAGAGAAATGATGAGTGACAAATATTCCTACTTTCCTATCACTTGATTTGGATGTCACTGCAATTTGGATTGCCACTTTTGAGACAAGGTTAGCCTTGCAGTTCAGGTGCTGTCACAAAGGGTCATGACAATTATTTTGATATACAAAATAATGTTGGAGCGGGTGGGCATTGCTTCTCTTATTTGGATGTCTTAAAGAGAAGAAAGCAAATGAGGATAAATAGGGCACTTCTCCATGTTATCAAACCTATCTTGGACCTGTTGGTTCGATGGGTCAGCCAAAAAACTAGTCTCATGGCCGTTTTGAGCTCACATTATACACATGCTTAGAAAAAAATTCTTCTATGGCTTTTCTAGGGTTTTCTTATGATGTCACTCGAGCCCTTTGAGATCAAGCTCTAGCTTGTGCCATGACCAAGCAAGGGGGAGGTAAGTGGGTGGGGAGGTGGGCAGGAATTGTGGGGGAGAGAGTGAAAGTAGACGTAGGGGCCAAATTGAAGGACGAAACATTGAGGGGGAGGAACTAAAGCCACATAGGATGGCAGTTGGGACTTCAGATGTCACTTAACGTGTCACATCATTTTTGTGAAGTCTAACTAACATAAGTGAGCTCAAGGACGAATTGGCCTTGTTTCAGACTACTTCTCAACCGCCCGATCTAAGGGTGTCTTGGTCAACCAAAGGCACATATCCAAGCATCCGTTACCAGACTGGGCAGAACGGCTCGAGAAGGACCACCTTGCCTGATAGTGTCTGCTCGGCTATAAGAGGACCAAGATCATCAAGTCAAGGAAAAGCGGTATAGGGATACCTGTCCACACGGACGCCCTGCTAAAAGGGTTTATTCTAACAATTGCAAAGATAACCGCCAAGGACTCTAGCCCTATAAATATAAGTTGTATTGTTTATTAACAAAACATGTTATTCATTCTAAGGATTGTCTCTTAAAGTTCTATATGAGTTTCTTTTAACCTCCGCCACACAAACACTTACTTGAGCATCTGAGTGTCTTCTGCAAGTACCCCTTATACTTCATGGAACTTGAAGCTCCGTCGTAACTGTCAGGACCACCACCATGCAACATCGAATATATTTTCTTATTAGACCTAATGGTTCGAAAATTTTCATTCCACCTCGACAAGGCCTTGCAGAGCTCAAAGATTATCGTTGTTTCTCGATGAATCTTGTGAAGTTCAAAGATTGTCTTTCAAAAGTCATTTTGGTACTCTAGAATTGTCTAACAAGTCCTCAAGGTACATGGTCTTTGCATCTCGACGAGTTTTGGAACTAGATTTTTATGATGACTCACATATAGGGTGTCTTCCACCTTTTTTACTTGTTCATACTGTAATTTGGAGTTCAAGTGTCTTCCACCTTTCTTTTCTATTACTTTAGAGGCCTTCTTTACATCGATTGTAGGTGTCTTCCGCCTTTGTTCATGTTGAATTCAGGCATCTTCATCCTTTTGAAGGAACTAAGTTTGTGACTTAGTTTTAGGTGTTGTTGTATTGTAGGGAGTACCTCGAACAAAGGACATGAGGGCCATAGTATCGAAGAGAGTACCTTGGTTTAGGAATTTGAGTGTTTTCATGTCGGAGGGGGTTGCCTCGGATATGAGTCCTTGAATGGCACCGTATAGAGGAGGTTCCTTTGATAAGAGACATTTAAATGTTTTGTAACTGAATTAGTCCGTTGAATAGTCCTTCCACTTGTATTAGATGCCTAGCCTCGGATATAAGACTTACTTGAGGTCTTTAGTTTTATGACTTACTCCTATGAAAAAAGACCCTCTTACGTCCGGGCTTGGTATGGGTAACCCGATGTGAGTCCATTATTCTTCCTCACATATTGGAGGGGTGCCTTAGATATGGGTTTCCTACTGTTGCGCTCAACGGAGGCAGTGCCTCAGACTAGGGAATTTTGATGAAGGTACTAAGTATCATTATGCTACGCTCGTCGAGACAATACCTTGGATAAGGGGCTCTGAATAAAGGTACTAAGTGTTACAACTTAGTCGTTGTGTCACGCTCATTGGAGATTTTAGAATTAGTTTTCACATGCTTTCAACTAGCCTATGATTAGATAGTAAAATATCTTTTAGTTAGCTTTTCATTTTTAACTCTTATTCAAGCAATCACGCTTGCATGACGATTGTGGCTAGATAGTGTTATTCACACTTGATAAGTAGAGTTGACACATGTTAGGATTCTTAGACAACGCATATAATTCTGGGGGAAATTACCTAAATACTTTGAAATCTCAAAACTTTCTCAATTTGATTCTCAATCTTCTTTGTTATTTGCTTTATTATTTGCATGACCACAACAACCAATTCAGCTCTTATTTGCCTAAACTATGAGTTCACCCAATATATTTGTTTTCTTAGTCCCAGAGCATGATAATTTAGTCTTCCATATCCTATATTATTTGAACGATAGAGTACACTTGCTCTTTTGTGTGTGTATTTTACACGCAACACGCACGATGAGATAGGTCACTAATAAAAAAAACCGTCTTTGGAAGCTGCTTCATGCGCTAAATTTGATCTATTTCTGGTGTGAAGAGTTAAATAGTTTGGGCTCGTATCGTATTCTTAGAGAGCAAAATAATTTTCTAAGACTCTCTTGCTAAACAATAATGTTATATAACAAATACTAAATGGCTACTCATAAACATGCTTAATTATAAGCCCTATATTATATTACCCACTTCAGAAGGGTAGGGTGTTATTAAGGTTTTTGCAAGGCAAAAAAATGTTAATTTCATAATTTGAGATAAAATCTCAAGGAAAGATACATCATTGAGCTTATTCATTAGAATATCCTTTATCTTAACTAAGAAATCAGCAAGTTGATTACACTCTCTAAATACATGAATGCAATCAGTATAATTTACTGGGTTAATAGCCAAATTAGTTCATGTCTTTGTAGTGAGTTTTGAATTTAGTCCCTCCACAAAAAATATTAAGTGATATTTCCCTAACATGTCAAGCGTTTTGGTATTAGTCCTTGCCGGATGGCCGAGCTCCTGCGAGATTTCCTAGTGGCAGGTCAACGCCTATATGACATGCCACGTGTAATTTTTAATTATAATTTTAATTCCATGCGTGTAATTAATAATTAAAATAAAATTCAAAATTACACAAAAAATCACTAAAAATTTTGTTCAAATCAAAATGAAACCAAACCCTGGAAAATTGAGGAACATTCTAGACCCTTACCCTTCTAAGAGGAGGAGTGCTTATTTGGAATTGGGGAGTAAGGTTTAATGGGATAGCTTTTGTGGGGCTTTTATAAGTTTCTATCAGTTAGGGATTAGCATCTCTAGTATTGTTGCTGTTGGGTATTGATGGGTGCCACATGCTCTCTTAGAAAATTCCCCGGCGATGGAAAAAATGCTTTATTACATGAAACGTTTGTGTATATGGGTTGAAGCACCTCTTATACATATTAAATCTTTTATATTATTAATATTACTCTTTGCTTTCTTCAAAAAAAACTTGATAGATAAAAGTTATTAATGCAATCAAATCATAAATAACCGGATGATTTGAAAGCTTTAGTAATTTTTATTCATGTAACTAATACATAGTACAGTAAAAAGATATATATGTGTTGTGCATGCGTGATACAATCTTGACATGGAATATATAATCCATGCTTTATTTCATATTTCTTAAATATTAGTTACTAGGTCGTTTTACATGTGTCTTGTATATCATATGGTTTGATTTCACTAGCCTCTTCCACGCCAGCCTCCGCCGCGTCCCCAGCCTCCTCCATAACCGCCCCAACCAGGTCCACCGTATCCCCAGCCTCCACGCCCTCCCCAACCACGTCCCCAACCGCCGTATCCATAGCCAGGTCCACCACCATATCCCCAGCCTCCACGTCCCCAACCACCATATCCATAACCAGGTCCACCGTATCCCCAACCTTGTAATCCAACGTCTGCCTTCGATTGCTCTGCTGTAGTACCAGCTGCACATAGAGGAAAAATATACTATCATCTTTTTTTCAAAAGAAAGAAAATTCACCAACTATTTGTTTGCATATAAATTACACCACATGTTGTCCCAACACACAAAGAAATGGTACAATATTACACAAAATTATTTTTTTGATAAAATGACTCATAAATGCTATATATTACCAAGGAACTTTGGAAGAAGGTAAGAAATTCTTATATGACAAAACTAATTGTGTTGTTTAACAAAGTCATGCATGTAGTGAGTGATATAACTATCTTTTATTGTTTTTTTTTTTCAGTGTCCCAGAGTATCCTCGCATCCGATAAGAGAAAGACTAATTTTTAGGATAATGTCGGGCACCAAAGCGGAAATCTCTTCCAACTGTATTTGTTTTCATACATATGGATCCAGGAATGGAACTCACATGCTTAAGAGATCCTAGCTGGCCAATTCCACTGATACCAACACATTCTTGATGGAGATTAGTCTTGTGTTTGTTATTCTAACTTTTAGTATTTTCCAAACTGAATTGTTTAAATTTGATATATTTTTCTATATTCCACAAAGTGCAACCCTAGACAATTTGTTGCATGCTTGGGATTATTCTTAAAATTTCAGGAGACTGTAATCTTAGAGTAATAGAGTTGTCTTTTGTGTAGTTAGCTAGGCTTGTTCTTTTGGCTTCTATAAAAATACATTGATAGAGTTGTACACATTGCTATCGCTGCAAATGAACAAAAAATAAGTCACTCAAAGACTTTTTGTAGTTCACTTAATAATAATTTTTTTTGTTCGAAAAAAAAAGTAGTTGACCTTTTTTATGAGCACCTAAGTAGCTGACTTGTATAAAAAGCAAATGAATTCATATTTTATAGGTAGCAAATTAATTAATACATGACCAACATAAAATATGACAGCAATTGTACATGATTGGTAACTACTGAATAATTAACCATCGTATAACTATAGTGACTCAGTGCGGTGAATAATGTAACTTTCTGGATTTTTATTAGGGTTACTGAATATGGAATATAAAAAGAAAAGAAAAGAAATTAACTCGCATATTGGTGGGATATTAATAGTTTCTTTGTGTGGTGTATAAAAAAGAATAGATATAGCTATTTAAGAAAATATACCTTCTTTTTCATCTTTGGATGTCTCTGTTGCAAGAACAGTAGAGATCAGAAGCAATGCGCAGAGGAAGCACAAGAAGAAAAAGGGCTTGGTATTCATCTTTGCTACTGAGGTTGAGACTTGTTGCATAATTGTGTACAAAGATAGCATTTTCTCCACACATATTTATAGTGATCATGGCACAAGTTAAGTGATAGAATATAGAAGATCAATTAAGTAAATGATAATGGTCATTTAATTCATTTCCTTAAATTAATATATATCTCATGCTTATAATTATGAAATTGTTTGGCTCATTGTGAGGATTGTGGGAGGAGGTGCAGGTCAATTAATCTTATCAGCCATTGTATAAGGTTAAATCGAGACGCGTGTGTGAAATTGAGGTAAGCAATTTCATAGGGACTGGAACATAATGGTGCATATCAAGTTTACATAAAAAACTCTTACTAAATATGGAATATATTGTGGTGGAAGAGTTGACAATTTTATAGGAAGAGTTGTGAGTTGCTCAATGACATGCACTGAAAAGAATGTCTTCTCAATTAATATTCACTGCACATTTCGTCTTATATGTCTCTGGTGCCTCATTTTTTGACATTGCCATAAAATAGTTGTAGTGTGTGACTAATTTTCGAACTTGGTGGTTTCTACGGGTGGAGTATAAGGTGCAATACGTAATAGGTATTGCACCGCTGCCAGACATGTAAAGCCCAATAGAATCATAACACGCGTCACTGAGGGAAATGAGAAACCGGGTTTTCTGGTAATTCAGATTTGTAATATATTTGATATTTAATAAGTAAATGACTCAAAAGCCCCTGCACTTGGTTACAACAAAGTGGGTCGTCTTCTCGTTCTTGCCGTAGCCGGAGCGAAGGCTCATGCGCCTCCGCACCTCATTGCTCTGATTGCCCAGCGTCCCAAAAACTTCTCCCAACCTTATTGCCCAGCATCACAAAAACTTCAAAGTTCAAACTTTACCCATCCAGAGCAATAAAAAACAACAAACATAAATTAAAAATAAAAATTCAATCTTCAATTCGAAGATGAGGCAGAAGCCAATGGTGATGAACGCATAAATTAAAAAGCAAATTACCATGAATTAAAAAACTAGTGGTGATGAATACATAAGCCAAACCTTACAAATTACAATCCAATCAAGTTCCAAGAGTGAAAGCCAGACCAATAAAAACAAAGAAAAAACATTGAACATGAAACAAGTTCCAATTGCAACCTCAGACGATGAAAAACACCATTCCCAGAGCCACCACGCTCCAGCCTCCAGTACGGAGCCACCATGACTAAAGCTTCCTTCAATCTCCCCCTTTTTTTCCGTCGTAACCCAGGTAGTGATCTATGGCGGCTACAGCTTCATCGAGTTCTACTTCAAACTTCAGATCCGCGGCGGAATTGCTTAGATCTACAGTTCGGGCGATGTCTCAGCGTCGGTGAAGATGATATGGGTTGTATCTGCTAGTATACGCTACTGTTATCCTCTGACTCTGATATTTAACTACAAAGGTGTTGGAGATGACAAGTGGTCGTTGTATGGAGCTTTAGACGATGGGGTTTTGATCAGTACCTGGGTTTCTATGGTGGTTTGGGCGATGAGTATGCATCTGGGTTTCGATGGAGGTGTGGGTTTCGGCGGCGGTGCTGAGTATTCCGGTGGAGGAGATCTAAAGGGAGGAGAGGTGAGGGTAGTGAGGTTATTTTCACCTTATTTTTATAACATTTACTTTTTTATTTATTTTTCAACATGTAACTTTTACTTGTTATAACAAGTCAAATTGGCTCTTGCGTGGTGCAAGACCTAAAGTGCACTTGCACCCTAACAACCACCGTTTCTACGATATTCATAATGTATCATACCTGAATGATGTGGCCAATAAATAATTTATATCTGTCCATTTTTTATTTATGTTTATGTTTTTATTTTAAAAAAAAACTGAGGGGTTGAATGGTAAATTTAAAGAATTGGAGGAATTGAAAAATTAAATATTTATTATTTTATAGTCCTAACATTTTATCATAATTTGGTTAAGTGTTATGTTAACCCAGAAATCCTTCATCTTCTTCATCAGCACAAATTCTTCATCTTTTTCCTTTGTATCCATAAGTCCTTCATGTTAACGAATGTTCAGTTTCTACAACTACAACAAAGCCTTCATCTTTTTTCTCTACACCCTTCTCACCTATTTTAGTGCTTTACCTCTCAAAAACCTCAATTTCCACTTTTAGGGTTCTATTCAACTCTTCCCTAACAGATCTGAAACATAAAGTCCATACCTTTTCTCCAACCATGTCAAAGGTTTAAGAAGAAAAGATGGATCTGAAAACCAAAATCTCCATCGATCTCTTTCCACACTAATTGGGGCACGAAGTCGTTCCCAGGTCGGGTGCGACGCCCACCGCGCCACTGCCATCCTTTTCCTATGTACACGCCGCCATGCTTGGACGAGTGCGATACATTGGCTGTCGATAAACTCGACGAGGCACTCTGATCGAACTATTTGTGGATCTATTTCTTCATCAGTGTTTCAGATCCAACCTTTTTCATCAGGTAAAACCCATGAGAATTAATCACGACAGGGGGTCTTTTTTGGAATTGCAGTCTTTGGATTTGCATCAGAGTGGAAGGGAGATGAGAGTCTGCTTTCTGATTTGGGGTTTGCATCTAGGCAGTTCCGTCCTTTTCTTTCTCTCACTGGATTTGGGGGTTTAGGGTTGAAGGTGTGCTGAGGAGGAGGAGGGTCATTCTCAATTGATACATTGATTGATGACTACTAAGTAAATAATGAAAATAATAATAATTTTTATTTAACATAAAAAATAAAAAGAGAAAATGTTTTTTTAATTACACTCTGGATTTATTTATTTGGTATACACATCATCTGATGTATCATACCCAAACTAAGTGTTGCGGTATCGTAGCAAGCACCTTCGAACTTATATTCATTTTTCGATAAAGCTTCATTCACACATTCTTGAAAGAGTGAATGCAGTGGAGAGAAGAGAGATGAAAAAATAAGAGGTTTAATAGAGAATATGTGTTGAAAGAAGTGAGAAATAGATAGAAAGTGAATGTGAAAATCAAAAAGAGTGTGAATGCTCTCATTTTATGGTTTTGACACACATACTAAGTAGTAATGTTTTTTTTTGTTAAAATTAATTACGTCTGATTTCTCAAGATACCATTTATCGTCTGATTTCTCAAGATACCATTTATCTTTCTTATTAATTTTGACTCTTGAATTTTCCTTTCAACGTTGTAAATTAGGGGTGAGCAAATAACTATTACCGCCCGAAACCGCCTAACCCGAACAAAGAAAATGGTCCGCGGGCGGATTAAAACTGATTCTCGGATTTCCGGATTAAAAAATTGGTTTTGTGCCGGTTGATACCGGTCGGGTGCGGTTGTGAATAAATCAACCCAGAGCTACCCGAACCCGACCACAGTGTTGTTTATTTCAAAGTTTCTATGGAAAAATCTGAATCTTATATGTTTAAAGTGCAAAACCAATAGCTTGTAGCATACGATTGTACAGAAGATGTCAGTAATTGTATTATTTTTAATAGTATTAAAGCAAAAAGTAATAAGCATTAGTACTATTTTATTTTTAAAAAGCTAAAAGTTATGTCACTCATTGAAAATGTCTGAGAGCTATTCTAGATTAGGTAGGTGAGCTAGAGTTTCACGTGAACTTTAGGTGAGCTATTCTTCCATATTCTTCTACACATTAGTTTTTCGGTGGTTTTTGCTTGTGTTGCTCTCTCTTCTCCTTCTCTTGGCATCACACTTCAGTTATCTTCCATGTCCTTCAACACTCTTCTTTCTTCTCTTGTCCTCATTGAGCTCATCCTTTACACACTTCAGTTGTCGGAGTTGATTTTTGGCGATCGGAGACAAGTTAGAATGAAGGTCATGGGCTTGCCGGAGGAGAAGAAACTAGCGGCGATGAAGCTCATGTAGGTCCAAATCAGAGAAGAAATGTCATCGGTGAAAGATTGCAGAGGCTCAGTGAGCGAGTCCAACACCCGGATGAACCCACCCGACAGATCCGCTCACCCGCAAAACCCGAATCCGAATAATCCGAAGATGCAAATGGACAGCTGCGGTTCAGACTATGTTGTATTCGGTTTTGGTCGGATTGGCTTTCTTCGGCCTGAATCCGACCATAACCGACCGATGATCACCCCTATTATAAATCATATTATAATGGTATCCATAATATATACATTCAGGGGTTTTTCTAGGTCCAATCATCGTCTGCGTGACACCTCATGATTGGCTAAATTCAATAAAAATCCTACATGGCATTCATTCATTCTTTCCTCTTAATGTACACCATTCTCCTTAACTTACACTCCTCTCAATTTAAAAGCTTATATAAGACTCTTATTCTTCATTCATCTCCCCATTATTTGAATTTCTCCATCATCTTATTTGCACAATTCTCAACCTTTCTTGGTCTCTGGAACTTTCAGCCATCTCTTGCGTGTTGTGATTTTTTGAGTCTTTCTACATGGCTTCAAGATCGCCTTTTGTGGTTCTTCATGAGTCATGACTATACAAAGGTATGTAATTATTCTCCTCCGAAATCAATTTTTCATGTCTTTGGTGTGTTTTATTGTAATCCAATATCATTCCTTCAAAATTCATGTATTACTGACCCTGATATGCGTTTCTCCTCATTCCCTTTCAACCACTTTTTTACAGGATTATGGTGTCATTAGACCTATAGACACTGAAAATAACAATTTCATGAATATGGATCAAGGGTATTTTTTTATTATTGATCCCGTGAGTGTTCACAGCACAATTGATTTCGTGGTTTTTTTTTCCAGGTATTACCTTCTCAAATCGTTCCAATTTTTTTGAAGTTTTGGAACATCTCTCGTTCAACTTCGTACTGGTGTGATAGACGACATCCCCTGCAACATGCTTTCGTCAAAACCTACAGATGCACGTATAGGATCTGGTTGGCGAAAATTCTGCAAGAGAATGGAAATTAGAGCCGGTGACATAGTTTGTTTTAGGTTTGAAAAAATAGCAAATATAATTACTGAAGTTAAGGTGGTTTATGGAAATATTTAATCAGTTGTTATTCATTCCAAAATTTAATCAGTTGTTGTTTTGTCTTGGGTTTGTTTTCGTTATATTTTTTTTCTCAATTTACATGAGAGGATTGTTCACATGATTTACTTTAATTATCAATAAAATTCACTTCAACAATAAAGTACAAGATTAATTGTTATATGCAATTACAGATTCCTTTGTTGTATTAAGTATTATTTTCAGTAATATAAACATACGTCATCTAAAATTTATATTCGAACACACATATATTAATTAGTCATTCGCTGTTTTCGTAATTTATTATGGAATTTTTTTCAAATTTATATAGACAAAAAAAACTTTAGCCAAATACCAAAAACACGTTTTTACCTTACCTTTTTTTAAAATAAAAACCTAGCCTGGGCGAGACCCCAGGGTCCCTCGCCCAGGAGACCTGACCATGGGCGGGGGACGCGCCATGACCCTGAGCCTCCCTTCCCGAGGCCCAACTGGCCCATTTGGATAGGTTAGAGGCGCCAAAGCCCAACTCCACCTCTATAAATAGGAGGGAAATACCAATTGTAAGGGACTCTTAGCTCATTTGAGAAATAATAGCATTGAAATTCAGTTATATTTTCTCTCTCTAAGCGGTTAGAGTTTCTCTCTCTAAGCATTCACATCACTTTCCACACATTTTTGGTACTACATTTCCTCTCTATGTTCTAGCACGGAACATTTGGCGCCGTTTGTGGGGAACGGTAGATTTCTATTCCCGGACTACGTGGATCGCGATTCAGAGGAGTGAAACTCGATTTTCTGAGCGATTTTCTGAAGTTTTCTTCGTGGACAGTGATTGGTTCCTTGATTCTGAGTTTTGAAGATCTTTCGTTGGTGCACCTAGATAAACCAGTGGAGATCAATGGCGGAGCATCGACTATCACGTGGAGAGAGGTTGGAGCGAGCATACGATCCGCCGCAACGGCACGATGAGCAAGCAAGGTCTTTGGCTTCCTTCTCGAGGGACAAAGGAGGTGCGCAACTTCAACCTCAAGAACCGAGTGATGGAGCGGGTTGGCGATGGCTGATTCGCGACGTCATTAATCGCCTAGAACGACATGATGCGGAAACGAGCATAACAGACACAGCGCCGGAGCTTGATGCCTCATACAGACAACACTACCGAGATTCCATACAACGACTGGAGTCTCCTTTCTCTCAAGGACAGGTAGAAGCAGAATGGTGTGCCTATCCCCGAATCTCAGGAAACGATACTGGAAAGTGTCGAGCTCTACAACGCACGGTGGTAAAGCTGATTGTGGTTGGGAAATCAGCCATAACGCAGGGCAATGTGTTTTCGAAGGCCAAAGAAGTTGGCATGATTGCTGGAGGTTTCGGAGGACGAGGGACCACTAGTGCAGCACGGAAGCGATACGTTAGAGCAGTGAATGCAGTTACAGAGATTCCTTTTGGTTTTCAACATCCAGATATCACGTTTTCGTCTGCTGATTTCTTCGGAATAAAGCCGCATTTAGATGACCCGATCGTGATCTCCCTCCGTGTTAATCAGCTCACCGTGCAGCGAGTGCTTCTAGACCAGGGAAGTTCGGCGGACATCATTTACAGCGGAGCGTTTGCTCGTCTTGGTGTGAGCGAGGGAAAGCTCGCTCCTTATGAGGGAACTCTGGTGGGATTCGCGAGCGAGCAAGTATGGGTAAAGGGCGCCCTCAACCTTGACACCACGTTTGGCGAGGAAGAGAACGCTAGGACGCTCAGCGTTAAATATCTAATCCTTGAGACGGAGGGGTCATACAACATGATCATCGGGCGAAACACCTTAAACCGTTTGTGCGCCGTGATCTCAACAGCCCACCTGGCGGTGAAGTATCCGCTGTCGAATGGGCATATTGGGGGAATTGTTGTGGATCAAAGGATCGCAAGGGAATGCTACTATAATGTTGTGGATCGGTATGGGAAGAAGAGCGCTTCAGTCAGGCACAGTTGTAGCGAAGTTGAGACGCCAGAAGTAAGTTTGGACCCGAGGGGCGGGGGACGTGTTAACAGGCCCACACCAATAGAAGAAACCAAAGAGCTGAAGTTCGGCGAGAAGATACTCAAGATAGGAACCAAGCTAAGTGAGGACCAAGAACAAAGGCTATCAAAGTTGTTAGGCGACAATTTAGATCTTTTCGCTTGGAGTCACAAGGACATGCCAGGTATAGACCCAAACTTCATCTGCCATAGGCTGGCATTGAATCCAGGGGCTAAGCCTATAACCCAAACTCGCCGGAGAATGGGAAACGAAAAAGAGAAGGCCATCCAGCAAGAGGTAAACAAGTTGCTAGCAGCGGACTTCATACGGGAAATAAAGTACCCTACCTAGTTTGCAAATGTGGTGATGGTCAAGAAGGCGAACGAGAAGTGGCGAATGTGTGTAGATTATACAGACTTGAACAAGGCATGCCCAAAGGATTCCTATCCCTTGCCGAGCATAGATAAGCTGGTAGACGGAGCTTCAGGGAATGAACTTCTGAGTTTAATGGATGCTTATTCAGGATATCACCAAATCAAGATGCATCCGTCGGACGACGACAAAACAGCTTTTATGACCGCAAGGGTAAACTACTGTTACCAGACTATGCCTTTCGGATTAAAGAATGCGGGGGCGACGTATCAACGGTTGATGGATAGGGTGTTTGAAGGACAGGTAGGAAGGAACATAAAGGTATATGTTGACGATATGATCGTTAAATCGGTTTTGGGATCGAACCATCATGAGGATTTGATGGAGGCCTTCGGTAGGATTCGGAAGCATAACATAAGGCTTAATCCGGAAAAATGTTCTTTCGGCATACGGGGTGGGAAGTTTTTAGGCTTCATGATTACATCCAGAGGAATCGAAATTAATCCAGATAAGTGTAAGGCAATCTAGGAGATGAAAAGCCCAAGCAATGTGAAGGAGGTGCAGAGACTAACCGGGCGGATCGCGGCCTTATCCCGTTTTCTCCCTCACTCGGGCGACAAGTCCGCCCCATTCTTCAAATGCCTCAAGAAGAATGCGGCATTTTAGTCGAATTCAGAGTGCGAGGAGGCCTTCACCCGCCTCAAGGAGATGTTGTCCGCCCCACCAGTCCTTTCGAAACCTGTCCAAGGCCTTCCTTTGCATTTGTACTTCTCTGTCAGTGATCACGCAATAAGCTCGATGATCCTTCAGGAGGTAGATGGAGAGCAAAATATAGTTTATTTCGTAAGCCATACACTTCAGGGGGCGGAGGTCAGGTATCATAAGATAGAAAAAGCGGCGCTCTCCGTCCTCGTCACCGCCAGACGCCTACGACCGTATTTTCAAAGCTTTCAGGTAAAAATGAGAATTGACCTTCCTTTGAGACAGGTGTTGCAGAAGCCAAACTTGTCAGGAAGGCTCGTCGCGTGGTCAGTAGAGTAGTCGGAATATGGATTGCAGTACGAAAAAAGGGGGAAGGTCGGTGCACAGACCTTAGCGGATTTTGTGGTGGAATTGACGCCGAAAAAAGGGGAAAAGGTGAGCACGCAATGGATATTGTTTGTCGATGGGTCGTCGAACAACAACGGAAGCGGGGCTGGGGTCAGTCCCTCAGATTCCAGTTCAAAACCAGCAATAACCAAGCAGAATACGAGGCTCTTATTGCGGGCTTAAAACTGGCAATTGAGGTGCAAATCGACAGTCTGCTGGTAAGAACGAACTCGCTGCTAGTGGCAAGCCAAGTCAACGGGGAGTTTCAGGTAAAGGAGCCGGCCTTGATAAAGTATGTGGAGCGCGTGCGGCTGCTCATGGGTCGTTTGCAACAGGTGGTAGTTGAATTCGTGCTGAGGGCACAAAACCAAAGGGCGGACGCCCTAACAAAGCTAGCAAGCACTAGGAAGCCTGGCAACAACCGGAGTGTGATTCAAGAGACGCTCGCCAATCCCAGCATAGAGGGGGATTTGGTGGCTTCGGTTGATCACCAGGAACTTGGATGAACCCCATCATCGATATTCTGGCGGGAGAACCAAGTGACGTTGTAAAATACTCAAAGGCGCAAAGGAGGGAGGCAGGGCACTACAAGCTACTCGACGAGATACTCTTTCGGCGGGGATTTAGTTCACCCCTCCTAAGATGTCTTCCACCTGAGAAATATGAGGCTGTTATGACAGAGGTTCATGAGGGAATTTGTGCAAGCCACATTGGAGGAAGGTCGCTGGCGAGCAAAGTCCTCAGAGCGGGTATCAATTGGCCTACGATAAGGAATGACTGTGCAGAGTTTGTGAGGAAATGTGAGAAGTGCCAAGTATTTGCAGACCTACCTAGAGCTCCGCCGGAGCAATTAGTCACAATCAGTTCCCCATGGCCCTTCGCCATGTGGGGAGTCAACCTCGTCGGGCCCTTCCCCACCGCTAGGTCGCAAATGAAGTTCATCCTTGTGGCGGTGGACTACTTCACCAAATGGGTGGAAGCTGAGCCTCTGGCGAGCATTACGGCGGCCAAAGTCATAATTTTTTACTGGAAGAGAATTGTCTGCCGGTTCGGAGTACCGAGAGAGATCGTCTCGGATAACGGGACGCAGTTCGCAAGTAATCAAACCAAGGAATTCTGCGAAGAGATGGGCATTCAGAGGAGATTTTCTTCGGTGGAACATCCGCAGACAAATGGGCAGGCAGAATCGGCGAACAAAGTCATCCTGCGAGGTTTGAAACGCCGACTCTCGGAGGCCAAGGGGGCTTGGTTAGATGAACTTCCAATTGTAATTTGGTCGTATAACACAACGCAGCACTCAACTACAGGGGAAACTCTGTTCAGAATGACTTACGGGGCGGACGCCATGCTCCCTGTAGAGATAGACAACAGTTCGTGGCGAACGGAATCGAAGTTCGAGGGCGAAAATTCTTCAAACATGGCAGTAGAACTAGACTTGCTGTCGGAGACACACAACGAGACCCGCCTCAGGGAGGCTGCGATGAAGCAGCGAGCTACGGCCAAGTATGACACAAAGGTAAAACCAAGGGATATGCAGGTAGGGGATTTGGTGCTTAAAAAGCGAACAGGAGTCACCGGAAATAAACTGAGCCCAATCTGGGAAGGGCCCTACAAGATCTTAAAAGCTTTGGGAAGAGGAGTCTATCACCTGAAAAGCTTGGATGGGAAACGGGTGCCATGATCCTGGAACGCAGCGAAACTAAAGTACTATTACAGCTGAGAAGGAGTTGGATCTGATGCAGAGACAGGCAGTGCGCCTCACGTAGGCTGCAGAGTTAAAGACGAGACAAAAAAACATTCTTTTGTACTTACCCCAGGAAGTTATTGGCCAGAAGCGCCCAGAAATGGTAAAAACAAAGACACGTTCTTGTTCTCCATCTCGAGAGTTTGTTGACTATCACGGCTGATTGAAAATACAAAAATTGTATCCAGCAATTTTAATCACACTGAATTGCGGCGAGAGCTCGGTGGGAAAAATTCCCTGAAGGTGGCAATCCCAACACGACCTTGATGTCTGGGGATTGCTCCGGAGAAGCCGACGCAGCTCGTCGTCACTCGTCGGCGATGTGTGCGGATAAGCTTCTTATCCCAGTAATCTCCCCGAAATATGGGCGAGCATTTTTCAACTAGGCTCAAAAGTCTCGGGTAAACCCATATGGTCATTGGGCACTGAGCAATTGTAAGTCCCCGCCTAATAAGGCTGGCGGGGCCACACCTGATCTTACGGGAAATATGTGTGTGAATGAAAGCCTCGGTTCAAAAACCGAGCGGCGAGTCCTAGTTGAACCCAGCACACCATCAATGTCGTCAGACGTAATTCAGAAATAAAGAAACTATGGAGGATGCGAGAGAGGAAATCGAAAAGCACTAAAATGTGTGAAAGAAATAATATAGTGAAAACTAAAATAGCTTGCTTAAACTAAAAACACGACGAGTAAAGCAAAAGAGTACTAACATTACAATAATCCAATATTAAAATAAGAAGTAAACATTGTTTTATCTGTCTCTTTATTTTTGCTCAACAGCGTCTCCAAGGTCAACATTAGCGACTCCCGGTGGATCTTCGACACCCTCCAGCCCGGCGGGTGTGATCTTCTTAAACACTCTAAAGGGACCAAGGTTGATGTTAGGATGAAGATGTTTGACTTGGGCCTTGGCGATCAGGAAGCCACGGATACGCTCATTGGCCACAGCGTGAGCAGCTTCGCCCCTTATCTTCTCCTCCAAGGCGAGGGCCTGGGCGTCTTTCTCGGCCAAGAGCTTGCGTTTCGAATCCAAATTGGAACGAGCGTCTGCAAAATCTTTACCCCTGTCCGCCAAGTCTTAGCGCAACTTGGCGATTTCCTCATTCTTAGTCAAAAAGTTTCCCTTCTGAGAAGCAAGGGTAGCCTCCTGAGCACCATGAATTTTGAGGAGCTCTTCGATTTGGCTTTCAAGTTGTTCCTCTTTCTTGTTTGCCGCAGCTTTCGCAAGCCTCACCTCAGCGAGTTTCTTCTGCATCTTCGCCGTCTTCTCCGTTTCCGAGGCCAACTGCTTGGACAACTTGGAGCAAGTTTCATTGATTTGGAGGTTGGACGAGCGCAGTTTCTCCACCTCATGCCGGAGTCCAGCAATCCCGGTAAGGGGACGTGCTTCCCAAGCCACTTCGGCGAATAGACAGCCAGCTCGGAGGAGGTTGGACACAACTTCTTGGGCAACGTCTTGCGGGTTCTGGTTGGGCGTTTCTCTCAGTTTCTCGAGGAAGGGATGAGAAAGCAGGAAGGAGACGGGATCAGAGCTTGATTCGCCAGAGGGGTTCTGTGGACGATTCAGAGGGGGGTCTTTTTCCCCGCCAACAGCCTTGGGAGAAGCAGGAGTTGGCAAGTCAGAGGCAGAAGTTGAGAGATGAACGACAGTTGGCGAGGACTGGGCCGTCGGTGACACTAGGGGGCGAGAAAGGCCCTCAACCTGGGCAATGCTCGCCTCTCCCTGGTGAATAGGTTTAGAAGGATCACCCGCACCAACCGGGGCGGGAGAGCCAGAGGCAGTGCCCTCCTCGCCAGGGACAGTTGAAGAAACGAAAGGTGGTTTCAGCTCGTCCAATTTTTTCTTCTTGGAAACACCGTCGTCCGACGAAGAGCTTTGTCTCTTCTCCCCGGTATGAGCAGAGGGAGGAGTTTTAACGCCCCCGGAAAGGAAAGCCTTCAGCAGTTCGTCGGAAGAGAAATTCATTTTTCCTGAAAAGAAAAGGAGAGAGCAGTCGTTAGAGATGAAAGACATATAAAAAGAGGGGTGCGACAAAGGAGTAAGAAAAAGGACCTAGTCGGGGGAGCAATTTGGATCCTGGGGGGACATCAAGCAGTTCAATACAACTAAAAAGTGGAAGTCGAGATAAGACCTCAACGGCGAAGCTTTCTCTGGAGGAAAAGGATATTTTTGGGAAGCCAGATAAGGATCTGAGGGACAGCGTCCAGTAAAGAGGGAAAAGGGCTTTCCCGTCCTTCTGTGTGAATGATGATGGGTAAGCGGGGTGGACGATGACCCTGAAATACCGACGAGCCAAATAAGATTCCGGGCCCACTTGATAAGGGGCAAATCGTTCTTGTCCTGGCCGGGGCACCAAAGTGACCTAGCCGCGAGAACCTCGAGTTTGAGAATCTACTTCAAAGAAGAAGGAAAAAAGGGTAGCAGAGGGCGCTACGTCAACGCTATGGCAAAGAATCTCAAAACACCGCAGATAGGCCCAGAAGCGGGGATGGAGCTGACAAGGAGAAACATTCATATCGCACAACATTTGAGTAAAAAATGAGGAGAAAGGAAGTTTAATGCTCAGATCAAGAAACAGATATTCGTAAACAAAGAAAAAATGGGAATATTTGGGGTCATTAAGCCCACGATGCTGCCAGGGGCGGTCCTGTCCCCGACATCCGGTGGTTCGGAGAAGGCCCTCTAATAACGAAGAATGGCAGAGCCCACCGACCTTACGAGCAAGGTCAGAGACGGATTTGCTGGTTGACAGTTCCGATGGTTGATCAAGAACTCCTTGATCATGGGCTTCTGAAATAGGGGAGGGCAGAGTGGCGAAGGTCGCCAAGCGGTGGGCTTTGATCTCCTCAATGGAGGACAAGGTCCCTGTTGAAGACATCAAAGAAAGAAAAGAGAGAAAGGGGAGAAGGAAGGGATGAAAACTAACCAGGAGGGAACTGTGAGAAGAGGAGCAAGAGCCGGAGTTAGGATTCGTGAGATCAGCAAAGGAGACCGAAGCGGGAGTCGGGAGCAAATATGGGAGAAATTAATAGAAGATGATGAATGATGTGAGGGGAAAGAACTCAAGGGTTGGGTGTGATAAAGATTGGGAAGTCGTGCCTCATCATGGTAAATCATCATGGTAAAGGTGGGGCGTTCACACAAAAGGTGTGACGTGGATTCCGGAGAGCAGAGGCAGCGCATTAAGTGGAAAGCTGTGAGGGTTGAAGCTGGTTGGTTCAAATTTAAAATTGACAAGAAGTTGACATGATTCGAGAAAATATTTCCAAGGTGGCGGTTGAGATTCTGTGGATTTACTGATCCAAACATTGCTTCAAGGCGCGACGTGTGGAAAGGATGCAACACGTGATAAAACGTCGCGATTTAGGGCGCGTGCATAACTAAACCGAGTCGGGCGGACTAGTAGCCGTCGCCACAAGCTTGCCTGTGGACTCGGTTCGCCCGGAAGAAGAGGGCGCAGCTGAAGGTCCAAAGTGTCGATTGCAAAATGCTTTATTTACCAAGCCATGTTGGCCATCCACTACACCAAAAAATGGCTTTTACAGCGGTTTTTTTTTGGCCTTTTACAGCGGTTTTCAGCGGTCCAGAACCGCTGTAGATCTCGCCGCTGTAAATACATACCTACAACAGCTATTCTCTAAAATAACCGCTATACTTGAGTCTTCTTTTACAGCGGTTTCAGGCGGTAACCGCTGTATTTGATAATATATATTACAGCGGTTCCACCACGGAACCGCTGTAATTTGTTTTTTTTTTTTTTGGTTGAATTAATTACCACACCTGTTCAGCCAAAAGATCAACATTTCTTTTTTTTTTCTGAAAAGAAGATATATTGATCATAATTTAACCGAAAGGGTACACATTTCAAAAGCTATGAAAGCTCACTGCAAAATCAATACATATCACCAAACTAAAACAAGGTATAACACAGTAACATAAGCTAAAACAAGGTATAGCATATAAGCACAGTAACATCTCATGTAAACAGAACCAATAGATAACTATCCAATAGATTAAATACTAAAAACAATTGTAAAAAAACATAAGCAGCCCACTTATCTTTAACTTCACGCAATTGCTCTTCATTGTAGGAAACGAACTGACAATTTTCAAAATACTACATAACAGCATAAAAATAGAGTTAAGTTACAATTAGAGCTTTTAAAATCCAATGCGAACGCATATCAAAGTTTCTTACTTTCGTTGGGATCACAAGTTGTTGGTGAGTGATGATATCTTTCATGAACTTCATCACATAATATCCGCAATCAACACTATTAGTCTGACGAGGGCACTACAAAAGCCAAAGAATAAACACTAAATGAATGCTGTAAACTCAGATATCTTTGTTCTATATAGAAAACTTCATGTAAATAAATAGACAAGTTTATAAACAGACACTACTCCATTTTACATTAACTTAGCTACAAGTTATAGGTTGCCAGCTATATCACGAGGCAAAGGATACTTAGCAGCTACTATATCACAAAAATTACAAGTACTTACAGATTAGTGCGACAGTTCTGCAAACAATGTCTTGTTACAACAAAAGCACTACAAACTTATGACAAATTAGGACAGGTAGCATTCAATCCTAAATACTATAAAATTTCTCCAAATTGTTAGCACTTAGCATTATTACCGCTGTATATAAACGTACTAAACGGTAATAACGAGTTAATATTATACCTCAATGATATCCCACGAAATATAATTTTGTTCAACTGCAGAGAATGAGTCAAAAGTTTTATAAGTTCAAAGTTGAAGTACATGTCATAACAAGCAGTATTAGACATTAGTGCATGTTAGGAAACTAGTTCAAAAATCACAGTGAAGCCAAGATTATGGTGGACAGAAGCAAAAGCTAAGGGAAGTTGCTTCTATCAACCATGCTTTCGATTTCACCATGGTATTCAGATGAGTTTCCGAACATACACTTGTCATTAGGTTGTTGGTTAATTAGAGTACAGATTACTGTGAAAATACCTGGCTCTGCTCAAATTTAGCAACCTGAGCACTATCGCCTGTCAGCATGGCTGATCGCACACCTAATGAGTTTAGCTCTTCTATTGCTTCCAAAGCACCTGATCTGCAAGCATCAACTAGGCAGAAGACTCCAACTAGAGTTGGCTCACAACATTGTTTTTGGGTTGAAGTCTCGTGACTTTGAACTTGCATGTGGCTATTGACTATAAACATGATAAAATGATTCAACATAGTGCATATACTAACAAATTAAATGATAAACATGTGACTATGAGCAATGAAGCAGATAGAATATTGAAATCAACCTGAATTGCACCCAAAGGGGACTATAGATCCACTCTTGAATTATTGATCTTGTCATAAATTACACATGCTAAAATTAGAAATCCTACAAGAATTAGACTAAAGGCACTGTTTTGTAATCACCTCTTTCACAGCCAGCTCTGACAGCAATTCTCCTATTGCCTATATAGACATCTATCTCATCAATTGTACCAGAAATTCCTGCCCCTGGAAAATTTTGAAAGTTCTCCACATTTTCAGGCACTGGTTTTATAGAGTGCAACAATCCATATTCCACTAGTGCAGCTGCCATTGGATGACTTGATTTACTCTCAATACTTGAAACCCTTCAATGTTTTCATTAACAAAATCCAGTTAGTCTTCAAAGAGTTATAAATTAATCTCTAAACACAATGGATTGACATTTTTATGTTTAATTAATAAAAGTTACCAGTATAATAAGGTCTCAATGCTAATGTCATCTACAGCACAAAAATTTGTCACTGAGAACTCTCCTCTTGTTATTGTGCCCGTTTTATCAAAAGCCACTATCTCAATTCCAGAAAGTGTTTCGAGATAATCTCCACCTTTCGGCAGTAATCCACTTATTGCAGCTTTTGTGAGAGCACAAAAGACTGCAACAGGTGTGGAGAGGATGAGAGCACAAGGACATCCACTCAATAAAACTACAATTGCTAGATGAAACCAAGGCTCAATATCAGGAACTCCTAATGCAACCGGAACCACAGCAATGCTAGCTGAAATCAAGGCAACCACTGCCATAGAACAAAAATCGATGCAAACATATTTAGCAATCTAAGTATAACACTGAAAGTGAATTTAACAATTAGTGAAGATTTTTTTCCCATTTCCTCAAACAGAAAAGTTTGTCTATGTACTTGATACTTACCAGGAATATAGTACTTTGAAAAATTATCTATGAATCTTTGTGCTCGAGATTTTCTGCTAGAAGCCTCTTCAACCAGTTTTGACATTCTTGCCACCACTGTGTCATTTGCAACTTTCCCCCATGCCCCCCACATAGAAGATTTCAGTGAATGATTTGAAGCTACCTAATTGATATTTGAACTGATACTCTTAGCTGTAAAGCCAAAATTGAAGCTACCTAATTGATATTCATAACCAAACACAGTGTGAATAGAACAAACAAAAGATTAATAGCATAGAGTATGGAGAAAATTTCAGGAAATTTCAACAGCAGCAAAACCAACTCAGACCCTAGGCTGCAGTTACAAAAATGAAGAACATCATAGCATCAGATCAAAGTATTACCTTATGAGGAAGAGGAAAATTGCTTGTGGAGAGGATTGAGGAACAATGGAAGGTTGATAATGAGAACAGGGCAACAACCGTGCAGGAAGCGACCCAAAACAAGAGAGGCAGCGGCGCAGCAGGGACGGAGGCAGAGGCGGCGGCGGCGGAAGGGATGGAGGCGGCGAAGGCAAGGACGGCGGAGGCAGGAGGTGGCGAGGGCTTTGAGAGAAGTAGCAGGTCGAGATTACGTTGTGAGGTAGCAGAGTGGTGAAAGATGTAACTGGTAAAAAATAAGGGTTTGCAGTTATAGATGTAATTTTACAAAATCAATATAGAAAATAATACTTATATATACAAAACGAATAAACTGACAAAAAGCGTGTAACAGCCTAGTGGAAAGGACTCATTATATTTTCTGTGGTGCCTCACTGCCTCGGGTTCGAATCCCACACAGAACAATTTTTGAACCAATTTTTAAAGAAATCAACTAAATTTTATATTTATACTATAAATTGTACAAATCTATCATAAAGTGAATCTAGCTTAGTGGAAAGACTATTGCGTTTTATTAAGGGAACCTGGGTTCGATCCATGGAACCTGAATTCTTGATTTTTATTATTTATGTTACTTTTACAGCGGTTAGTTTAATAAACGCTGTACGGTTAGTTTAATAAACGCTGTAAATAGTGGAACCTATTTTTTACAGCGGTCAGCATATAAACCGCTATAAAATCCTATTACCGCTCCGTGTTTTCATGTTTACAGCGCCTTCTAAGAGAACCGCTGTTAAAAGGTAATGCTTTTACAGCGGTTAGTTTAATAAAACGCTGTAATAGCCCATCAACCGCTCTGTGTTTGTGTTGTTACAGCGGCTGCTACCTAAACCGCTGTAAAAGGGGCGCTGTAAAAGCCCTTTTCTGGTGTATTGATCGTTTTTCACTTCTAGATTTTAAGTTTTTAAGTTTTAGTCGGCATCCTTAGGGCTCTCGCCTTGTTTCTTGCTTAAAGACACACTTAGCTCTCATGCTTCTAGCTCGGTGTCTTGTGGACTAGGCGAGACCCCAGGGTCCCTCGCCCAGGAGACCTGACCTTGGGCGGGGGACGCGCCATGACCTTGGGCCTCCCTTCCCGAGGCCCAATTGGCCCATTTGGATAGGATAGATGTGCCAAAGCCCAACTCCACCTCTATAAATAGGAGGGGAATATCAATTGTAAGGGACTCTTAGCTCATTTGAGAAATAATAGCATTGAAATTCAGTTATATTTTCTCTCTCTAAGCGGTTAGAGCTTCTCTCTCTAAGCATTCACATCACTTTCCTCACATTTTGGGTACTACATTTCCTCTCTATGTTCTAGCACGGAACAAAACCGTTTTTAATTACCTATTTAAAGTTAGTCTAATATAAATAACATTAACCGCTAAATAATTTCCTTTTATAAATTGAAAAAAAAAAACGTTTTCCATAGTGAGCAATTAAATGCATAATAAGTCATTGTTAAAAGCAATTAATTACATTTTCCCATTTTGTTTCTTTTTAAAATTTACGTGATTTGTGCACATATTAAATAGTTTTTTCATTCATTATAAAATGCTTTAAATTATTAACGTAATTTATATTCAAATCATAAAAGACATTAAATGCTATATAGAATAAATAATAAAGTCAATTTTTTTAAATAAATCTGCTGAATTAATTACTTACATATATTTTTTCCTTACTAGAGGAAATCAATTAATTACTTCTTTAATTCATCTAATTATTTATTTAAAAAATTAAAATTCGAAATTAATTAATTATTTCTTTAATTTCCTTATATAAAAAATTAATGACATTTTCCCGTTTTGTTTTTTTTTTTAAATTTAGGTGATTTGTGCACTTATTAAATATTTTTTTCATTCATAAAAACATTCTATAAATTAGCAATAACATTACCTGCGAATTAATTTCCTTTTATAAATTAAAAAAAACTTTTTTTAGAGTCAGCAATTAAATGCATAATTCATTTGTAAAAGCAATCAATGACATTTTCTCATTTGGTTTCTTTTTAAAATTTACCTGATTTGTGCACTTATTAAATCAGTTTTTCATTCATTAAAAAATTCTTTGAATTATTGACGTAATTTGTAATCAAATCATAAAAGACATTAAATGCTATATACAATAGATGCTATAATCAATTTTTAAAAAAAAAAAACCTGCCGAATTAATTATTTACTTAATTTTAGTTTGTTATAAGAGGAACTTAATGAAATACTCATATAATTCATCTAATTATTTATTTAAAAAAATTTAATTCGAAATTAATTAATTATTTCCATTAATTTCGCTATATAAAAAATTAATGACATTTTTCCGTTTTGTTTCTTTTCAAATATTACGTGATTTATGCCTTTATCAAATAGTTTTTTCATTCATTAAAAAATGCTTTAAATTATTGACGTAATTTGTAATCAAATTATAAAAGACATTAAATGCTATATACAATAAATGCTATAATTAATTGATAAAAGACATTAAATTCTAATTATAATAAATGCTATATTCGATTTAAGAAAAAAAAATTAAATAATTAATTACTTCTTTAATAAATTGATTTTTTATTTAAGGAAATTAATATTCAAAATTAATTAATTATTTCCACAAATTAACGGTTGAAAACATTTCCTTTTATTAATAACAATAAAACTAATTGCCGAATTCATTTCCTTTTATGAATTAAAGAAAAATGTTTTTAATAGGTATTTTAGTCATTATTTCCAAAATTAATGTTAGTCAAATATCAATAACATTGAAATCATTTTCTTTTATAAATCAAAAGAAAAAACGGTTTTAAAATAAATTCATATTTAGTCAATGGTAAAAATAATAACTACTATATTATGTTTTATTTTCTTTTTAAATTATTGTGATTTCTGCACTTATTTAATGATTTTTTAATTCATTTTAAAATTGCTAAATTTTAATTACTTATATAGATCAAAATACGACACGTATTAAATGCTGATTAATCAATTATCATTGTATTAAATTAATGTCATTATTTATAGTAAATTACTAACAACATTAATAATTGTATTTGATTAAGATATATTTTAGTCAATTACTAAATAACATTAAATACTTTTAAAAATTATTTTCAATTCAGTAATTATTTAAAAAATTGAATTTAGTCAAATATCATTAAAAGTTAGTCAAATATCAATAAAATAATTGCTGAATTCATTTCCTTTTATGAAAAAATATTTGTTGTTAATACACATTTTTTTCAAACTAATACGCATATTTAATTATTCTTTAATATATTAATTTTCTTCAATTAAAAAATTACAATAAACGCTGTTATGCTGATTTGTTCATAATCATGACCTGTAATTCAAAATGGAAGGAAATACATGATCATGTCACTGCAAGAGGACATCGAGCAGATGAGAGACCGGACATCGTCTCCCGGGTTTTCAAAATGAAACTTGACAATCTAATGAATGATTTAAAGAAGGAACCAATATTTGGAGAGGTTCACCCAGCTGATTACTTCAAAATCTTCTTTTTTTTTAATCTACTAATTTCCTCATAATTTTTAGAAAACCATTAAATGCTATGTATAAAAAAATGTTATACTCGAAACTTTTCATAGAAACCTTTTGAAATAACATATTTAATGATGTAATGATTATTTCAAAATTTTATTCAAATATCATAAAAATTAATGTTAGTCAAAATATTAATATCATTAAATCCTTTGATTTTACTTATTTCTGAGTTTAAAATACATTCATGATTAGTCAACGGTAAAAACATTAAATGCTAAAATATTTTCTTAAAAAAAGGTTTTAATAAACATATTTGATTGTTTTTAATTACATTAATTTTTGGACCAATTATTATTAGACATTTAATGCATGCGTTCACAAGAAATGCTATATTCGAAACTCATTTAAAAATCCTATTGACTCAAACTATTTAATGATGATTTCAAATTGTGTATATAGTCAAATATCTAAAACTACTAAATTCTGAATTAATTTCCATTTATAAAAAAAACTATTTTAAATACAATAAATTAATGATGCTCTAATACATTGATTTTTAATCAATTCATAAATTTTATAATATATTGCTTTCATAAAAAATTATTTTTAAAACGCAAGTTTTAAAATGCAAGTTTAATTGTTTATACTGTTTCAAATAGTTAACTTTGACATACATCAATGGTAAATAAAAGTAAGAAGTTGAATTAAATGAAATACATAATATTTTAATTCTGACTAATTAATAAATTATATCTTCTATTTTACTAGATATTTTATTTTATTTTAATTTGTTATTATAATAGTTTTTAAAGCTAATTATTAAATTATCAAATATTAATTTTAGTTAAACACATAAAAAAAATTTATACAAAAAAAAATGGTTTGTTTCACCTAATAAACTCATGATGCAAAATGCATTAATGTCTAGACGAAATTATGCTATATTTTAAATATTCTATTACTAATTTATTAATGCATTTATGTTTTTCTATTTAGTCATTGCTTCCACATAATTAATATAATAATAAATTAATTAATTTATTACATGTATGTATACAGTTGAGTTTCAAAAAAGAGGGCTACCTCATGCTCATATGTTGATTTGGCTGTTAGAGATTGCAAATTGAGAACAGGGAGCGACATTGACAAAATTATATCAGCAGAGTTATCGGACCCTTCATTGTATTCTTCTTTATCAAATGCTGTTTCCAATTTCATGATGCACGGACCATGCGGTTTAGAAAACAAGTCTTCTTCATGTATAAAAGCTGGGCGTTGTGAGAAATTTTTCCCAAAGGATTATGAAGATTCAACAAGGATTGACGAGGAAGGGTATCCAAAGTATAAGAGAAGGCAAACTAAAATAACTCTAAGCAAAAAAGGGGTCAATTTGGATAACAGATATGTGGTGCCTTACAACCCACAACTTCTTATTAGGTATAAGGCCCATATCAATGTTGAATATTGCAATAAATCAAATGCAATAAAATATTTGTTCAAGTATATGAACAAGGGTCCTGATCGTGTTTCAGTTGAAATTTCTAATCGTGCTAAAGACACAAACGAAGATGAAGTAGTAGATTAGATAAAACAGTATTATGACTGCTGGTACTACTTATCTCCATGTGAAGCAGTGTGGAGAATTTTCCAATTCTATATTCATGACAAGTGGCCCCGAGTTCATAGGCTAGCCTTCCATTTACCTAATGAGCAGTCAATTATGTTCAAGGATTACGAAAGAATTGATAGAGTTGTTCAAAGAAATGAAAATCTGGATACCATGTTCATGTTCTTAGCATGGTTTGAAGCAAACAAAAAAATATCATGCTGGTCAAAATCTAACCTATGCAGAATTTCCTCAAATGTTCGTTTATGCCCATGATGCAAGGTTATGGAAAGTCAGGAAACAAGGTTTTGCAATTGGAAGGTTGACTTATATCCCTCCTGGTTGCAGAGAAATTTTCTACATGAGACTATTGCTCACTATCCAGAAAGGATGTTCGAGCTTTGATGATGTGAAGACAGTTCATGGAAAACTTTTTGAAACATTTTGAGATGCATGTTATGTTATGAGGTTGCTAGCTGATGACAAGGAGTTCATAGATGCAATTAAGGAATCAAGCGAACTAGGTTCTGGTCACCAGTTAAGACGGTTATTCACTACTTTGCTATTCATGTGCATAATGTGTAGACCAGATTTGGTTTGAAATGCTACATGGAGATTACTTGCTAATGAAATCTTGCATGAAAGAAGAAGAATGCTTCAAATACCAAGTTTTCAAATACCAAGTTTTCCAAAAATTATAATTTCAGAGAGAAACACCCTGGATACTTTGTTATGGTGTGCACCAAGCTATTAGCATCCCTATAGACATGACTAACAAAAAGAAAAAAAATGTATAAGACTTAATGATATTCATATTAAATGAAATTACTTAGACATTAAATTAAATTAAATTACAAACATTCAAATTTTATTCAATGATAAAAATATTCAATAAAAAACGTTTCTTAATGAAGATATTTAATTTTTTAATGCATTTGTCAATCAATACAAAAATTAACGGACTTTGTTCCTTTTCCTTACCAAAAATTTATTTAATAAACCTAATTAATGAATTTTAAATACATTAATTATTACATTAATTGTCAACAAATACAAAAATATAACGGCTTGTGTTTCTTTTACTTCCTCCGTTCCTATTTATCTGTCCAGGAAGAGAATATTCACACAAATTAAGGAAAGAAATTAATTATGTTGATTTTTATTAAAGTATTATTTGTTTTCCTATATCACCCTTTAAAATGTATTTTATTGTTCTATCCATGAACATTGAGATGAGGTACAGTACCTATAGTGTAAGGAACGCGATGTGAGATTCCTAGAGAGAATGAGAGCGTAACCGCTTTAGAGAGAGAAAGTAACTGAATTTCAATCTTGTTATTTCTCAAATGAGGTAAGAGTCCTTTACAATTGGTATTCATCCCCTATTTATAGATGTGGAGTTGGGCCTGGCGCCTTTAACCCTTCCTAATGGGCCGGTTAGGCCTCTGGGTGGAGGCCCAAGTCCTTGGTCCGCTCGTCGCCCTGAGCTGGCGCTCTTGGGCGAGGGACCCTGGGGTCTCGCCTAGTCCAGAAGTCCACAAGACACCGAGCTCGAAGCATGAGAGCTAAGTGTGTCTTTAAGCAGAAAGACTAAGGCGATGGTCATGAGAAACTAATTAATGCTAAAACTTAGAGTCTAATAACGGAGAACAATGGCCAACATGGCTCAGTAATTAAAACTTCAAAAATTAACTTCTTGCTATGTTCCCCTGGCGAATCAAGTCCACAAGTGGACTTGTGGTGATGGCGCTTGGTTTGCTTGCCTTGTCACAGTTATGCACGTGCTCTGAATCGTGATATTTTGACGTGTGTTAAGCCTGTGGCGCGCGTAGCGCCCCAGAGTGGTGCAAAGGTCAGCAAATCTGCGGAATCTCAACTGCTATCTTTGAAACGTCTCTTCAAATCATAGTAAAACCTACCAATTTGAATTCGAACCAATAAGCTTCAGCCGTTGTAACTTTTCATTTGATCTGTTGCCCCTGTTTCCCGAAATTCGCGCACACTTCCTTGAGTAATTATTCCACCTTTGCCATGATGGGGCACAATTTCCAAACCGCTGCTCATCCACCTTTTAAATTCTCCCTCACCCCCTCATTCTCCACTTCTGGAATCCTTACAATCTGCTAAAGTTGACAACATTGCGCCCTTTCCGCTTTTCATCCTTATTCTTCCCATTAGCAGAAATGACTTCCCAACGCCGTACCAAAGGATCCTCCCGATCCCGCAGCGCCGCTCCCGCATCTCCTCCCTTGGTTAACCCTCCTCCCCCCAGAGGACTTACCCTTATTGAGAGCGAAATCGACTCCTTCTGGCACCGGGTTTTCGCCACTCTGCCCCAGTCCACGAACAAAACCCCCACTCAAGGAGCCATTTGTCAACCCTCTGAGCAGTCCTCTGACGAGTCTGTTACCGAGATAGCCCGCCAGGCAGGTGGGCTTTGCCATGAGAAGTCTCTTGAAGATGTTCTCCTCACCAGGCGATGCATAAGCATCCGCCGGCCCTGGCAACATCGCACTGTTGAACAAGGCGTGGAAAAACCCCACTTCTTCTACGTCTACGATTACTTTTTCCTCGACCTGGGGATCAAACTACACTTCTCCCCCTTCCTTCGCCAAGTGATGAGGGAAACTAACGTGGCTCCAAGTCAGCTCCATCAGAACGCTTGGGCCTTTATTCGGTGTTTCGAGATTCTTTGCAACGTCGTTGGTCTTGAAGCGAAGACTGCCCACTTCTTCTACTTCTACGCCGTTGAACCAAAATCTTTGAAGACCCCGACCCCCGGGTGGATCTCTTTGAAATCTCATACGGGCTGGCAGCGCCTCTTCCCCTACAAGAGCAACGTCAAGAAGGGACCTGGGCGCCGGTATTTCCGCATAATCGTGCATCCTACTTACCCTGAAGCTTTCACCCTTCGGGACGGGACTGCTCTGTTCCCCTTCTACTGGACCAAGAGCCCTCGCGACGTTCCGTTGTCGTCAGATGCATTGCTGAGTGATGATGATAAAGTCATTCTCGGCTTTTTCGCTGGGCTCCCCATCCTCGAGTGCTCATAGTTGCTTGAAGCCGCTCACAAAAACACCCTACACTCATTCCTAGAAGGAATGAACTTTACTGAAGCCGCACTGAAGCACGCCCTTGCTGCTAAAGCGTTTGAGTTCCCTCCCGTTTTTAACACTAATGGAATCAAGAGGAAACACGCTGCCGCAGATGTCGATGCCGAGACCGCCGCTTCCCCTTCAAAGAAGCGGACCAGAGGATCCACCTCGGTTGATCCCACGCTTGGATCTTCGATCGATGCCGCTCCTTCTGAAACGGTCGGGACAGCCCCAAATGTTGTTGCTCCTAGGTCTGGCGAGTTTGTGCCAGACACCGTCCCTCCGCTGGAGATTGACGAGTTGGCCCCGAGGCCTACAGATGACGCTGCTCAACCTTCCCCCACAAGAAAATCCCAAAAATCAAAAGGGGGCGACCCTGGCACAGATGGAAAGTCAGGGGTCGTGATTCCCTAGCCCCAAAAACTGAAAAAGAAAAAGAAAAAGGTCAAGAGAGCCAAGGTCGCCAAGACCGGTGAAACATCTGCTCCGCGTCAAGGCATGGTGGGCGAGGATGGGCCTAACTCCAAGGGCGAGGCAGGACCCTCGCCCCTTCCCAAGGAGGGTGAGGCAGGACCCTCACCCCCTCCCAAGGAGACTCTTGTTGGTCAAAGTGTTCCCAAGGGCGCTGCCTCTGATTTCCCTCAAACAATCCTCCCTTTTGACCATCCATCCCAACAAGCTGGGGCAAGCTCATCCAGGGCCTCCCCGGTCCACACAGTGGGTCGTAGTGATGAGGATCAGGCTCCCGCCGCCTCACCTTCTCCTCGCCCTTCTTCCCCCGCCACCGGGGATCTGAACGCTGACGAGAAGGAAAGCTCTCCTTTAAACCAGCAACCCACTCCTGTCGAATTTATGCTGACTGATCCTTTCTTCGGTAATATGAAAGGAGCTGAAAATCCTGACCTTGATGGTATGGCACAAGAAGCCATTTCGAGCCTTTTGCGCGCGAGGTGTCTCTTCGCCAAGTTATCCCAGGATTCAGCCTCAGCCGCTGAAGTTGAAGAGCTCCACCAGAAGGCTGAGATTTATCGTCTCGCCACACTAGAGGCGTATGGGGAGCGTGACAGGTTGCTAACTCAGGTGGTGGCCCAGACTACAAAGCTGAACAATTTGGGAATCGAGATGAACGGTTGCGAGACCGACTTATCCGCCTGCGAAGAGAGAATGGAGGACTTAAAGGACAAGCGGGATGATCTGCAGAAGGAGTTGGAGGCGAAGAGCGAGGCGATCACCGCGAGTAGGGCCGCATGCATTGTTAAGGACAAGGAAATCGCGTTCCTACGCAGTGAGTTGGCATCGACGAATGAGTCTCTCGCCAAGGTGAGGTCTCAACTAGAGACAAAGGCCAAAGTTGTTGTTGATGCAGAAAACCGTGCGGACTCCGAGATCATCCCGCTCTCTTGGGAATCGAGATGAACGGTTGTGAAACCGACTTATCCGCCTGCGAAGAGAGAATGGGGGACTTAAAGGACGAGTGGGGTGATTTGCAGAAGAAGTTGGAGGTGAAGAACGAGGCGATCGTCGCGAGTAGGGCCGCATGCATTGTTAAGGACAAGGAAATCGCGTTCCTGCGCAGTGAGTTGGGATCGACGAACGAGTCTCTCGCCGAGGTGAGGTCTCAACTAGAGACAAAGGCCAAAGATGTTGTTGATGCAGAAAACCGTGCGGACTCCGAGATCAGAACTCTCCGAGCAAGGTTAGTGGTCGGGGCTGCTGCTGAGACTGTGGAAGAGCGCGGCCGTGGTTTTTTCCTCGCCAAGGCCCAAGTTCAGTATCTTTATGAAGGAATCAACCTCGGCGGAATGGGAGACTTCAAGAAGGTTACCCCCCACGGATTGGTCGGCCCTGATGGCCCCTCAGGCTTCACAGCTGAGTATTTTGCGGCTGCTGAAAACGCAAGGGAAACAGAAAACGTTAATGCAGTTTGAGTATTTTGTATTGATTTTTTCTTACCTTTTGCAATTAACATTGCTCTGTGTTATTTAATGGAAGTTTGTCGCGATTTCACTTATCCATTTTTTTTTGTGTTCGCCCATGTGCCTTTAAGCTTTGTATTTTGTGCTCGTGTAGCGATTTGGAATGTGTGCCGGTGGAAACTAGGACTTTTGCTCAGTCTGGGACTGAGGCTTTTCTTCACACCGATATTTCCCGTAAAAGCAGGTGTGGCCTTGCCGGTTTTGTCCCGGCGAGGACTTACAGTTGCTAGGGACCCAATGGCCATGTAGGTTTACCCAGAATTATGCATAGTTTTATTCTCGCCCATATTTCGGGGAGGTCTCGTTTGCCCATATTTCGGGAAGACTTTTGGGATAAGCAGCTTATCCCGAGATAAGGAGCTTATCCGCACACATCGCCAACGAGAGGTCAGCGATTCGCGCCGGACTTTCTGGAGCAATCCCCAAACATCAAGGTCGTGTTGGGATTGCCACCTTCAGGAAATTTTTCCCACCGGACGAACGTGACATGTTAGTTGAGTTGCTATCTGGGTAGCAGCGGTTCGCGCCGGACTTTTCCGGAGCAATCCCCAGACATCAAGGTCGTGTTGGGATCGCTAACTTCAGGGAATTTTTCCCACCGGGCGACCGTCGTATTATAGTCGAGCTAGGAGTATTGCTTGAGAATATCCTTTTGTATTCGATTTGTGAAAGATTTTACATCGAGGGATGCCTCATTAAAAAACTCCCGTGTCGGAGAAAAGAGTGCATCTTTATTTTTGGTCCTAATTTTTTGGTTCCTTCGCTGCGTCCTCGCTCCTGCTTCCTACATGCTTCCGCTTCCAGCCCCTCAGGTCAAAGTATCACTCCCATCACCTCCTCTTTCGATCCTGACGTGCTCACCACCCACTCATTGTTATTGCAGGGTTGGTTTCTTTCCCCGCCCGCCTCGTGGTAATGAGGAACTTCTCCTATCTTGCCTTTTTGCTTGTCGCGCTGGGATGTCCCTGGCTTGAAAGCTACCGAACCCACCGACTTTCAATATCTTGCCTCTCTTTTTCCTTTACCTGGGCGACGACTGACGGGGTTCCCTCCCCTCGCCTTCTTCTTGTCCTTAGACCGTTCGCGCGCCCCGTTATCGCTTTTCCCGTCGTCGCCTTGCTGGATGATTGGCTGATCCATTCCCTGAATTGCCACCCCTTTTCTCTTTTGTTCATCTCGCCCTGTATTTAGGAGATTCAGCTTCCTAAACATTGTTAATCCCCAAAGCGTTGGGTCCTTTGGACTCCAGCTAAAGAGGTCGAAATTGTCCTCTACTAGCTTCTCCAGGCGCCTCTCTTGGCTGACCGTCAGCCTGGGCTCGATCGCCAGCACCCCTCTGCTGAATTTATACGCCTCTAAATCCGCGACCACACCTGCCCAACGCTCTTCCGCATGAGCGTCCGTGAACTGTCCATCCCTGCCCGTCCTGCCATCTATCCTAACATGTCCTTGGCTACTCCCTGACCTTGCTATCCCTCTGTAAATCATCTCCTCCAATCTCCCCTGTCTGTCTTGATTAACTTGGATGACCTCGACCTCATGACACCTGTGTCCCTCGCCAGCTCCCTTTTTTCCATATAGACTGAGACAATTGTTATAACATTCTCTCGCCCTCCTTTGATCAACCACAATCTTTCCCACTCTTCCACACATCAGTGGGTATTTCACTGCCAGGTGAGCTGTCGAAATCACCGCGCAGAGGCGATTGAGCGTGTTCCTTCCAATGATGACGTTGTATGACGCTACGACCTGCAATACAAAATACCTTACGCGGAGGAGCTTGGCGTTTTTGTGGACACCAAAAATTGTGTCCAAATCTATATATCCGCGTACCCAGACTTGCTCGCCCGATAAGCCTACCAACGTTCCTGTGTAGGGCATCAAATCTTTGTCTGTTAGTCCCAACTGATCAAATGCATCGCCGTAGATAATGTCGGCAGAGCTCCCCTGGTCTAAGAGAACTCGCCGCACATTGAAACTAATGATCCTGATCATCACAACCACAGGATCATCTTTGTGCGTTTTGATCCCCTCGAAATCCGTGGATGATATCACGATATCCGGATGCTGGAAACCAAATGGGGTCTCATACTGTTGCACTGATGTCACTGCTCTTACGTGCCTTCGTCTCGCCGAGGTCGTGTCTCCGCCTCCACTAAAGCCACCCGCAATTGTGTTTATTGTTCCAACTGGCGGCTCAAGATCCTTATTAAAGGTTTCTTCCGCCCCCTTCTTCCTTGTCGCCAGTGTTTCGTTTTTGTCAGTGGTTCGCGTACGGGGGTGGTCGTCCCTCCGGCGGTCATCCTGCTGGCGGCCCCCTTTGTACCGGCTTCCCTGCTGCCGTTCTCCATTCCACCTATCGCTACAGTCATTCATCTGCGATCGCCCCGCCCGAATGAGTCTCTCAATTTCGTTTTTCAGTGTAAAGCAATCCCCTGTGTCATGGCCTGTTGAGCGGTGATACTCGCACCACTTTGTTTTATCCAACGCCGCTCGAGGCGTGTCGGTCTCCTTCTCGCCTCCTCAACTGCGTGGGTCGCCTTGACCTCACAAAGTAGTTCCGTCAAATGTGCATTTAGTTCCGTCAAATGTGCATTTAGAGTCAGCCTGATGCCACGGTCTGTGGCGCTCAAAATTTTCCCTCTTAGGGTACAATGGCTCCTTCACAGCCTTTTCCCTTGTCCTCACCTTCCTGTCTAGCCTCTTGCTGCCCTCCCTTTTCTCCTTACTTTGTTTTCCTTCTGGCGATGCGTCCCTCTATTCGCCATCCTTCTCATTTTTCGCGCGCCTTCTCTTGAAAGCATCATCCTCCTCGTCCAGAATGTAGGTGTTCGCTCG
This sequence comes from Lotus japonicus, assembly GCF_012489685.1. Classification (NCBI taxonomy): domain Eukaryota; kingdom Viridiplantae; phylum Streptophyta; class Magnoliopsida; order Fabales; family Fabaceae; genus Lotus; species Lotus japonicus. Next base: position 34,824,276 of record NC_080043.1, on the reverse strand, counting down.
CGCGCGGATCTCTGCCATGGACCGAGCTGGCTTACGGCTCAATTTGCTATTCAGCTTCCCTGGCTGCAACCCGTTCTTGAAGGCACGCGCACAAGCATGCGGCTCTGATTCCTCAATCTTGACGGACGTCGCGCTGAATCGTTTCACGTACTGCTCCAGAGTCTCACCCTCGGACTGGCGAACATTGTACAGGTCCTCAATTGTCACCTGCTTGGTTTTACTGGCGGAAAACTGGACGATGAACTTTGATGAGAAATCACGAAAATTCGTGATCGATCCTCGGGGTAGAGTTGTGAACCACGCCATGGTTGTGCCTTTGAACGTAGCTGGAAACATCCTACACTTTACTGCGTCGGAAGCGGCACTAATTACCATTTTTGTGTTAAAGTATAGCAGATGCTCCTTGGATCAGCTTTCCCGCTATACGTTTGAAGGACAATATTCTTCATGTTATTCGGGATAGCCAACTCCCTCACCGCCGCCGAGAACAGCTCAAATTCAGCCACGGCTTCCGCTTCGCACTCCCCTTCATCCTGTTGCTCGTAACGATAATATTCCAACTGTTCCTGTAAGTAATCGTTTCGCTGCCGTATATCATCGATGCTACGGACCAAGCGCCTCCAATCTTGTCCGGAGATCGGTGCTTGAGGTGCCGGAATCTCCTCTTCCGAAGCTCCGGGGGAATGCACCGGTGACCTCTGCTGCTCCGGTGAAGTTGGCGGAGAAGGTAGTGGAGGCATTGGAGAAGGAGGAGGCGGAGGTGGAGGTGGACGTGGAGGTGGTGGCGGAGGGGTTAATTGATCGGTTTCTTCACGGTGAACCTGCTCGCGTCGCGGCCTTCCTCTCACGCGACGCCGAGGTGAACCGCGTCGCCGCGCCTGATCTTCGTCGTGTCGTCGACGACGTGTTTCCATCGATCGAAAAATCCATAAATCGAAGAAAATCACACAGAAAATCGAACTTCTCGGGATCAAATCGCAATCCACGTAGTCCGGGAATCAAAATCTACCATTTTCCACAGACGGCGCCAAATGTTCTATCCATGAACATTGAGATGAGGTACAATACCTAGAGTGTAAGGAACGCGATGTGAGATTCCTAGAGAGAATGAGAGCGTAACCGCTTTAGAGAGAGAAAGTAACTGAATTTCAATCTTGTTATTTCTCAAATGAGCTAAGAGTCATTTACAATTGGTATTCATCCCCTATGTATAGATGTGGAGTTGGGCCTGGCGCCTTTAACCCTTCCTAATGGGCCGGTTGGGCCTCTGGGTGGAGACCCAAGTCCTTGGTCCGCCCGTCGCCCTGAGCTGGCGCTCCTGGGCGAGGGACCCTGGGGTCTCGCCCATTCCATTTATCTTTCTTCATTTATTGTTTTTGTAAGGGTATTTCTTGGAAAAACATCAATTAATGCTCTCTTGAAACTCTAAGTGGACAGATATATCGGAACAAATTTTTTTCTTCAAAGTGGACATTTAATAAGGAACGGAAAGAGTACTTTTTAAAAAAAATGTTTTCAATAAACCAAATTAAGGTATTTAAAATAAATTAATTTCGTATCAATGATAAAAACATTAATTATTATATTATTTTCCTTTTTAACAATTTTTTTTTCAACACACCAATTTAATGGTTTTAAAATTCATTAATTATTGGTCAATTAATAATAAAAACCATTAACTACAAAATTTCGTTCCTTAAAAAGAAAGCGTTTTTTGCACACCAATTTAATGTATTTTAAATAGCTTAATTTTTTTCAATGATGACAAAATTAACTATGACATATCATCTCCGTTTATAAAAAATATCGGTTCAAATACAAAAATTTTAATGGTTTTAAATGCAAAATTATTATAACTCTATTAACGCTATATATATTACTTTCATTTTAAAAAACGCATTTAGAATTCAATGTCTTTCCGTGTTAGTAAATGCATTACTTTTTATATAAGGAAAAAAGCCGTAAAATTTAATATCCAATTTAGTTTTAGAAAAAATAATTAAATAAACTTGTTTAATTTTTTTCTAATAAATTAGTGAAAATCAATCAATATTAACATTAACTACCATAGTCATTTCCTTTTTTATAAATAAAACCCATATTTAATATACACGTTCAACGGTTTTTCAAATAATTTGATTTTTAGTCATTGATTTTTAGACAATGAAAAAAAAAATTAATTACTATATCTCATACATTTTAAAAAATTAATATACAAATTTAATGATTTTTTGCTACATTACTTTTTAGTGAATTGATAATTACACGCATATTATAATTTTTTTATAAATTAATAATAAATGGTTTCAAATTAAAATTTAACTTTGTCAATTTTTTCAGATCTACACATTGAAGATGACCAGTTGCAAAATTTGTGTTTGGCTGAGATAGAAAAAATACTACAACGAAATGGCAAATCTCTAAAGGATCATAGTTGCCTGCCCTATCCGATATTTGATGATGTGGAACAGTTTCAAAACAAGATCATAGTAGATGAGTTTAACTACAACAAACAACAAATGACAACTAAACACGCATCCTACGATACAATGATGACATCATAACAGAATGGTGTATATGACAACATAATGCAGTCGGTGTTATCCTAATGGCAGATTTTTCTTTTTGTATGGATATGGAGGAACTAGCAAAACTTTTGTCTGGAATACTTTATCTGCAGCCATTCGTTCAATAGGTATGATTGTTCTGAATGTTGCTTCAAGTGGTATTGCTTTTTGTTGTTGCCCGGTGGTAGAACAACACATTCCAGATTTTGTATTATATTGCAGACCGATGAAACAACTACTTGCAACATCAAACAAGGTAGTTTAAGAGCAAATTTACTGATGCGTGCCAAATTGATCATTTGGGATGAAGCTCCAATGTTAAATAGGAATTGTTTCGATGCACTTGATAGGACTTTACGCGATATCATAAGACAGGAAGATGAAAGCAACATGGATAAGCCATTTGGCGGTAAGGTTGTAGTTCTTGGTGGTGATTTCAGACAAATTATTCCTGTCATTCCAAAAGGTGGAAGGCAAATTATGTACTTTAATTCACGAATATACATTGATATGAAACTTCTTCATTTATGGGACACACAATCCATGCACACTATAGGCGCAACCTTTCCGAACGCTTTGCAAAAAGAATCAGAAAAGGTTTGGTATACCGTTTTGAATATTTCTGGGTATGACATAATTACCGAGGTCTTAGTGCATCTAGGCATATCTACAAGATACACTTGCAAAATCCAACAAGGATGGTTCAATATAATGAAAATTTGATTTATGTGTGTGATCTGATGTTTGACAACGCCTATGAAGTTCTAAACCCTGACTTTGACGAGTGGTTCTTGGTTGACAAGTAAAGACCTTCATTTAAATAATTTCACATACATCAACACTTCCAAGTATTGACATCACCATTAAAATAGATGTTTTGGGTGAAGTTACTCATGACGAAAATTACAGTGGATATGAGCGGAACAAGGGTAACTTTTCTATTAGCATTAACAAATTAAAAATATTACTTTCTCTAAATAGCGAGGAAAAAAATTTAACCACTATTATTAAATTTCTCGTTATCCAGCAAAAAAATTAAATGTTTTTTATACGGCAACTTCGTCGACGAATTGGATGCAATTCTAAATTGAGAAGACAACAAACATGTTGTTATTATCATACTATTGGGAGTAGTAACAAAACATCAATGTACATTTAATTATTTTGGTCAACAACCAAACATAAACTTTTATATAATGGACCAACATGTACAAACTGTGAATAACAATCGACGACTAAATTTTTTTCCAAGGGAATATAAGCTAACTGCTGGGTTAAACTGCACTACAATAATTTTCAATCCTAACATTCCACAACTAGTGTGTTATAGACACAAGTATGTATGTAGTGAGGATTTCATATTACTTTGAACAAGTTTAGTTGACAATAACAACATAATTTTTGTTTGTTTGCAGATCATTTGAGTGTGAAGCAGTTCCTACTCAAGTAATGAACGTTTTTTGATTGAAAGATTAAAAGTTGCTGAAGAAGATGAGTTCCTAAAGCTTTTCCCAAGCACAAAGATTAAAAATTTGGTTTCTTGCAGATTAGTATGTTTTCCTCACTTTTAATTTAATTTATTAGACATTGATTTTCATTCAACAAATAATTACCTTTTAAGAATAATTAACATTATGCACATTTAAAAAAAACTTTTCATGTCATAAATGTGATATAAAAAAAATTAAGTCTTTAATGAATCATTATAAATTAGATCTTACAAATTGCAGTAATAAATTAATACTGAAAATGTTCAAATTTAAATTTTTGAATGAAGGTCGTTGAACATATCCAAAGAGATTGCCACATGACGTTGACTCAATTGTTGTTATACCACTTAAGATTGCCTTAGATTCCCGGAACGAAAAACTCGCGAGGGATGTTATAGCAAACAACGTTTCTGATTCCAACAAACCCAATAAGCGTCGCTCCGACGAAGGTTCCATACCAGAAGATGTTGGAAATATAGATGCAGAAATGTAATGTTGAAGAGGATGAAGGTGGAGAAGATTTAATATCATTTCCTTAAGATTTCTTACAAATAAATAGCCTCTGTGCTAAACTTTTCCTTATTCGTCTTTAGCAACATTGACAATTTGTTTTTTTTTGGAATATTTACCTCGATGGTCAATTCCAATAATTTAAACAAATTTTTTTATTTCGTATATTGACCGTGATTATCAAATATTCAATAAATCGTTCCATGTTTGCAAATCTACGTGCATAAATCCATTTATATGTGCTTTACACCCTAAACCACATTGCTTTGAAAATAAACAACGCCGACAATGGTCTATTTTTTGGAACAATATTCTTTAGAACATGTGCAAAAAAAGAGACACACAAATGTGCTAAAAAATATTAAAAAAAGCACATAACTCTAATTAATGAAAAAAGGTTTAAAATATATGTTCAAAATTTTTTTAACAAAAATTCGAAATTAAACTCCCCGTGCAAGGCACGGGTCATAAACTAGTAGTTGGTAAAACATAATTAATCTCTTAAAATTCAGTGGTGTTATATGTTGCAAATTTTTTTGAAAGATTGCAAGAATAGTTATTATTCTTCCTTGGAGAAAAACTAGGGAATTAAGGCCCTACATGATTGGATGGTTAAAAAAAATCAAACGATTAAGGATGCTTTCTTGTGTTTATTTTTGGAAATGTGTCGTAACAATTCACATTTACGCTTGAAAATACAAAAGTAACAAATAAATAAAAACAATACAACTTTCAAAATAGTGACATATATTAAGGAACGGATGGAGTATTGTAAGATCAAGATTTGATTTGATCATGTAGTACAAATCTATGTTTTGATGATTACATGTTAACTATTGTGTATGAACAATTATGGTACTCTAACGTTGTTTTCTGAGTGTTTATGTGACAGGCTCTGACTCTGGTCAATACTCACACTTATCAGAAGCACTATGCCCAAAGAGTAACCTATGCAACGCTTTCGCACTCACTATGTTCTTTTGAACAGTAGTATATGCTTTAGAAGTTCTGAAGTTTACAAGCTCTGATATGGATTCAGATCACTTGAAGTTCTGAAGACCAGAAGTTCTGAAGGTCCGGAAGCTCTGAAGGTTCAGAGGCTCTGAAGGATCAGAAGTTCTGAAGGTCCAGAAGCTGAGAAGTGAAGACTCTGAAGTCCAAGAGTAAGCTGGCTCTGAAGACCAAGTACTTTCTACTCTGAGGTCTAGAAGCAGAAGTTACGAAGGTCAGAGGATCCAAGCTTCCCTCTGACTCTGATCACCAAGCTTCACAAGTTCCAACACGAAGCATCGCTCTGATCAGAAGTCAACTAGGATAAAGGTCACGTCGCTGTCCAAGTACAAAAGCAATTGTACTATCTTGGCGACCTTACCTAAGATATTCAGCCACAACAGAATTTGGAAGTTACAGATTTGCCCTCCAACGGTAGCAATCCATGCAACGGATACAACCCTAATCCTTGGAGTATATAAAGAGGCTGAAGATGAAAGATGCCGCCCAAGAAAGAAACTTTGTTCAAGCTCAAGCAATAGCAAAATATTCTCGTAGTAATCTTTCTTCAAACCGATCTCATTGTGTTTACCTTAGCTTTCTGAGAAGCATTTCATTGTAAACCCAAACATTAAAACAGTTAGTTTGTTTTTCCTTAAGAGACCAAGGTTGGTCAGATCCTTGAGAAGACTAAAAGAGTGAATCTTAGTGTTTACTAATTCATTGTATTGTTAGTCACTGAGCAGGTTGCTAGTGCAGCTGTAACAAACTCTGAATAGTGGATTGCCTTCATTCTAAGAAGGAAGAAATCACCTTAACGGGTGGACTGGATTAGCTTGAGCGATTTATCAAGTGAGCCGGGATAAAATCCTTGTGTGCTTTCTTCAACTCTTATCTTAGCACTTTGCATTCTTTGTTTGGGAGATTTGTTAAAATCTCAAGTGGGAAAAGTTTTATCTAAAAACGCTATTCAAACCCCCCTTCTATCGTTTTTCATACCTTCATATCATAACTCTTAATTTTTTTCATCTGGCAAAGTCTCTCCACTTGACTACTTCCATGTTGCACACTTATATTTTTGGGTCACACAACATAAGCCACTTGACAGTGCACACCACCTAGACACTCGTATTCCGGTCGATTTTACTTCAAAGTATCCTGCAGATTCTCTTTTAAAAAATTTCGCATGAAAAAATCAATTAACCCCCTCCCCCTGGAATAGTTATTATTCTTCCTTGGAGAAAAACGTGGGAATTAAGGCCCTGCATGATTGGACGTTTTAAAACAATAAGACGATTAAGGATGCTTTCGTGCGTTTCGTCTAGGAAATGCGTCGACAACTGACATTTCCACTTGAAATTACATAAGTGACAGATAAATAAAAATAATATAACTTTCAAAATAGTGACAAATATTAGGGAATGGATGGAGTATATCATAACTCTTCATTGTTTTCATCTTGCAAAGTCTCTCCACTTGGCTACTTCCATGTTGCGTGCAACAAAAACTGCTTCACAGTGCTCACCACCTAGACACTCGTATTCCGATCAATTTTACTTCAAATTTTCCCCCTTGCAAGAATAGTTGTTATTCTTCCTTGGAGAAAAACTAGGGAATTAAGGCCCTGCATGATTGGATGATGGTTAAAAAATCAGATAATTAAGGATGCTTTCGTGTGTGTCGCCTAGGAAATGCGTCGTAACAATTAACATTTCCGCTTAAAATTACAAAAGAAACAGATAAATAAAAATAATACAACTCTCAAAATAGTGATAAATATTAAGGAACAGATGGAGTATATCATAACTATTCATTTTTTTCATCTTGCAAAGTCTCTCCACTTGGCTACTTCCATGTAACCCACTTATATTTTTGAGTCACAGAACATAAACCACTTCACAGTATGCACCACCTAGACACTTGTATTTCTATCGATTTTACTTCAAAGTTTCCTGCAGATTTTTTCTGTAAAAAAATTCGCGTCAAAAATTCAGTTAAACGCCCCCTTCCCCGGCCCAATTGACGCCTCTAATTTGTTTCACAAAAGTGTCAGGTATATGTTGTATTAAGGAGTGTGATAAACATTTTATTTGAAAATAAAATTGATTTCAGCGAATAACTTGGTAACAAGCACATAATATAAATACAGTATGCGACCAGCAGAGTCAATCCCAACCTACAGAGCCTATTTCAGACTCACCAAAAAATACCCATAAAGGACCATACAGGTTACAACCATTTTTTGCCAAATAATCAGCAAGCATGTTAGATTCCATATAGATATGGAAAACACATATGCAAAGAGTCTTTTCCTGGATGATATCGATCTTTTTCAACTTATTTTGTGCATTGTTCGGAGAGTTTTGAGATGCTGCTTTTCTTTAGATATGGTCTCCATGAACAATCAAGAAAATTCGACTTAGAAGAGAAATGATGAGTGACAAATATTACTACTTCCCTATCACTTTAGAATTTGGATGTCACTGCAATATGGATTACCACTTTTGAGTCAAGGTTAACCTTGCAGTTCAGGTGTTCTCACAAAGGGCCATGACACAATTATTTTGATATACATAATAATGTTGGAGTGGGTGGGCATTTCTTATCTTATTTGAATATCTTAAAGAGAAGAAAGAAAAGGAGGATAAATAGGGCACTTCTCAGTGTCATTGAACCTGTCTTAGACCCGTTGGTTCGATGGGTTAGCCGGAAAACTAGTCCCATGGCTGGTTTGAGCTCACATTATACACATGCTTGGAAAAACTTTCCCCTATGGCTTTTCTAGGGTTTCCTTATGATGTCACTCAAGTTGTCTGAGCTCGAGCTCTAGCTTGTGCCATGACTAAAGGTGGGGGGAGGTAAGTGGGTGGCGGGAGGTGGGCAGGAACTGTGGGGGAGAGGGTGAAAGTAGACGTAGGGACAAAATTGAAGGATGAAACGTTGAAGGGGAGGAACTAAAGCCACGTAGGTTGACAGTTGGGACTTCAGATGTCACTTAACATGTTACATCATTTTTGTGAAGTCTAACTAAAAGAAGTGAGCTCAAGGACGAATTGTCCTTGTTCCGGACTACTTCTCAACCACCTGACCGGACAATGTCTCAGTCAACCAAAAGGCACATATCCAAGCATACATTATCTGGTTGGGTAGAATGGCTCGGGAAGGACCACCTTTCCCAACAGTGTCTGCTTGGTTACAAGAGGACCAAGATCAACAAGTCAAGGCAAAGCGGTATAGGGCTACTTGTCACACAGACGCCTTGCTAAAGGGGTTTATTTTGACTCTTGCAAAGATAACTGCTAAGGACTCTAGCCCTATTAACAGAACATGCTATTCGTTATAAGCATTGTCGCTTAGAGTTCTATCTGAGTTTCATATAACCTATGTCACGCAAACACTTACTTGAGCATCTGAGTGTCTTCTGCAAGTACTCCTTCTACATCATGGAACTTGAAGCTCCGCCGTAACTTTCAGGACCACCACTATGCAACATTGTCGCGATTTTACATCTCTGCTGAGAGAGATTTGCTCATGATTCTCAAGTCCGAACATGCCCAAGTTTTACACATTCAGGTTTTTTTAAAACCAAATTTTGCTTCCAGGGACCAAATTGTGAGTGGGCTGGTTTTTTATGGACCAAACTGGTGGTTTACTCCATGTACAAGATTCCATGCTAGAGTATCTTTCATCTTTTTTTTTTTGAAATAAGAGTATCTTTCATCACCTGTTACTTTGAGATAAATATCTCCTACCTAAGATTATGTTTTTTTTTTTGTTTAATACTATTTTAGTAAAAACATCATTTGTATGTCATTTTAACAAATTCAAGACAAGATCATAAAAAGGAATGGAGGAGTAGTGTTTACAAATAGATCTAGAGAACATGTAAGAGATAGTAGCGGTAACAAATTCAAGACAATATACATACGAACACTAAAATAAAGTAATTTAAAAATTAAAACAACAAACTTCAAGGTTAAAAATACATAAACACAAAATATAAAAAATTAATGATGGACAGCAATATCTTTGTTCTGCCAAATACAGGACACATGCGTTGCCAATATGTTAAAAAAAGTTATAGACCATTATCATTGGTCAACGCTCTACTGAGATTTCCCACATTAAAAAAAGTCAAGAGATAGTAGCGGTGACCAAGGAAAGATTTTATCACATGTTATACAATCTTACACCCATAGTTTGCAGGCAATTCTTAATCAATTCTTAATAATTTATTAACATTTGGAGAGAGAATCTAGCTGAACAAAAGATATAGTTTACACAAGAATAACAAAGTTGAACTGTTCAACAGTTCAGTGGCATCCACCAGCAAAGGAGTCTCAGTTCTTTTTAAATTCTTTGGACTCTGTTTACTGCTCTCTTCACTCAAGCTAATTGTATATTTCAAGTAAAAAAGATTTGTATGAATATAGGACATAGAAATTAAAAAAAGAGTCCTATTGCTGGTTGAATAGTTGAGAGACTTGTCTCTTACAGCAGTAACTTACAATAACTTATCAAATGTGATTACAAAAACAGCTCTAAAAGGCCAGGTTATAAAATTGACTATACTCTAGAGATCAAAATCAGCAATAGTAATCAAAGGATAATTCTTATTACGTGCCAAAGTAATCTACAATTCTGCATCATTAAAATTGACTACATTCAGGTAACAACCTCAAATTACAAAATGCAAACTACTATGATCTATGGTACATGCAGTGACAAGTAGTTACAACATAATCTGCTTTCCAAACAGGCTATTCAATAACCATGTTTGTCCTTACTGACCTATCAAGCTTGAACCTTTGCTCAAGATAATTGACCATATATGCTGAGAGTTCACTCTTCATTTATCAAATTTTAGCAGATAAATTAGTTCAATATGCACTGAACAACAAAGGCCAAAAGGGTTACAAGTTACAACATAAAACTGAGAAATGGGGTAACTAAAGAACCTGAGTTCCTCAGCAGTCAAACTAATCCACAAGGTCCTAGTTAGATGCCCTTTATATTGTGTACTATCTTAGTCCATGTTTGGATGCACGGTAGAGGGAATTGGTTCTGGAAGAAGCTACTCCTAGTAGCTTTTGTGGTAGGAGAAGTGATTCACGTTAGTTATGCAGGTGTCCAGCAAGAAAGGGCATAAATGATACGCCCCTTCCAACCTTGCAACAACCACTGGCTATCTTCATCAATCACAAAATCCTTGTGGTAGCCAGACCTGACTTTCTCTATTGCCATCTTAATAGTCTCACGATCAAAACGTTGTTGTGAAAACCCAGCCCTCAGAATCCGCGCTTGCCACTGCTTATATGTCTCGGGCCTCTCTACTCTTTCACACCCTTCACAAGCTATAACATTCAACGCTTCCCTCCCAAATATCTCTTTCTCAATCAGCATCCTTTCCCAGTCCTCTCGAGGCACAATAGTTTCAAGCATATCAAACAGTGCTGAGTAGTGAAACAGTGCCTCCCGGAACCGGGTGACAAAGAACGGGGCATTAAATGCCCCATTGGTAATGCCATGAATGAATAAATTTGGGTTGATCTTCCTAATCAAACTGAGGAAATTATTCCTTGGACTGTCCACTACCACAGATTCATCCAGCAAGTTCTTACCTCTATAGAAACATGTGACAACAAGGAACTCATCCCTATCAATCTTGAGATCTTCTAGTTGAATTGTTTCCCATTTTGTTGCTATGGCATTGAACTCAAATGGAACATTAAAGGCTTCAGCATAAGCCGCCAAGCGGCGTCCTGTTTCTTTAATTCTCTCTGCAGGCCTGAAACCAGGTTGTGGGAAATCTACTCCTGTAATCCTAAGCTTTGGTGGTCCTCCTGTTCTCCATGATAGGCGCTGTATAAAAGTGGGCCACTGAAAACCATAAAGGATACCAAAATCTATAACATGGACCCTCATTGAATTTTCTGAAGATGTCCTTATTGTGATATTTGACATAAAATTAGAAATTTTCCTAAAAGGGCATGCAGCGAGGAATAGATGATAAGCTTTTAGAATATCAGCAGATGATGTTCTCTTACTAACAAGTCCTTTATAGATTTGGCTTCCAGTACCAGCCAAACGTGCCTCAAGACCGTCTGCAAAGATATGAGCAAGCCTCTGATTTCCATCCCCGAAACGATTTGAGTGTTGCCTGATCTGCTTTAGCAACTCCTGCGCATTCCTATGGTCATCTGCAGCAACAGCTTGGGCACAAAGGACCAGAAGTGTTCTCAAATCAATCACTTCTTTTTTTCCCTTTTGTTTCTTCCCACGTCCCTTCCTGCTATTGGAGCCTTTTGATTGACTACCTGGCAACACTGTCTTCTCTGTCTTAATCTGCAAAGCTTCACGGCGAGCCACATAATGATCCTTACCATCCCCTGTGCTATGAAGCAAAAATATATCAAACATACTTGAGCGCAATGTTGGTTCAGAATAAATAGCTGCTTGCTTGCTGCTTCTATTTTCTTCATCATCCCCCTCTTCCCTATGAGGATGCTTCCTTACCGCCGTGGATTCACTGAGAACGCGATCATTCTCATCCTTCTCCGCCTTAACTGACAATTCATCTTTTTCTACTTTCGGATTTAGTGGTGACAAATTAGAAAAGAACTCATTTCCACTTGGAAGAAACTTACTAGCCTCCTCAACACCCTTCTGAAATTGAGAAATGGATTGACTCTCACTTCTCAGATCAGGCACCTGAAGAATACTGTTTGGAGAGTGTACAGGCCCTTCAACACTACTTATTACACTATTGGAAGGGCTATAAGTTGATTGTAAAATACTATTACTTTGAAGACTTTCTGGAGGGAAGTCAATTGAGCTTGGGAGTGATAAATTACCATTGCTTCTCGAAAAGTGATTACCTCCAACCCCATCATTTTGATTGATAAAAATGCTGCTGAGATCACCACTGGTACCAGGAAAATTGCCATAATTTCTAGAAAAGTGATTACCTCCAACCTCTACATTTTGATTGACAAAACTTGGATTTTGTATTGGTGAGGGTGGATACTTTTCACCCAGCGCCTCGTATAACGATTTCTCAGCTGCCTGAAGATCTAAAGAATCTTGAAGCATACATGTCTTGTCTTCCATGTCTTCTTCCATAAGGATCTGGTTGATATAGCTCAAAACTGCATCAGAAAACTCACAATCCTCTGGAGAAGGCTCCTCATGGGTAACAGTAGAGGATGAAGGTGTATTAGCAGGCACTGGATCAGACTGGAGATAATCAAATTCTCTAGTTTGTTCAAAGGAGTGATTTTCAAATCTGGGTCCAGCAGAAAAACCCTGATTCTGCAGAACTGGAAAAGATTGATTCCTCAACCTACCCAGCAGGTATGGATTCATTGTCAACTAAAAATTCAAACCTGAGTCCAAATCAATCTTCAAAAACAAATCATCCTCTCCTGAAAACTGGTCTTTCTTTCAGAACATTTCACAAACAGAGACCCTTCAGAAACCATTAAAATACACTCATCAAACCTCTAACCCTGAAACATGGGTGTAGAAATTAAAAAACCAAAGCTATGCATAGAAAAAGAAAAGAAAAAAATAATAATATACTAGCTTTAAGAGTTGAATATAACTAAAATCATCTAACAAACAAAAGAATCATCAACAAATGAGGGACAAGAACTCAACTTTCAACATGAATATCATTAAAATATATATATATATATATAAAAAGGTTGTCTTGAGAGAAAGTGAAGCTAAATAATGAAGTAAATGAAGCCCCACACACCAAGTAGCTGAAGGAAAATGAACAAGCTGAGAAGAAAAAATGGTTACCTAGTTAAGCCTCACCACCAAAGAGAAGAATAAGAGAGTGCTGAGATGAGAGCTTGTGATATGTGATGCTTATGCTGTTTAGTTTCTAATAGCAAATGTGAAGAGAATGTTTAGTCAGTGGGACCTTGAGCCAAAGTAGGAACAATTAGAACCGGTCACTGGTCTTGACCACCGGCTGTAGCCCGTCCTTATCAATAGTGGTGACTTTTTTGTTCTTTTTCTATTGACCTAGTTGGATTCCTTATTTATGGACTTGTGGTCAAGAGGTGTGAGTATATGATGATAGTGGGTGGAAATAATAGAATCATGGTTTACATGTTCAGCCAAAGTAGATGCCTTTTCACTTAAAACTCATAATTTATGTTCAATCAAAGTGACTGACTGTCTTCCTTCTTTTTTCATCTGATTTTAACTCTTTTTCTTTGTCTCATTATTTTTCTGAATAATGCGAAAAATAATATTAATTGGAAAAATGGGGTGAAAAAAAAATTATTTAGATGTCTGGGGTAGTTTCTGCCTTATACTTTATAGCATGCGAAAGAATCCTTGCGAATGGTAATATGACAAATATATTCTGGTGCTTTTTCAGTGTTTGAGACAAATTATGACATGGAATCTTGCTTTTTCAGTCTGGCATTCGGTTTGATTCTCGCGAATGCCAGATTCCTCTCCTTCCCAATGCACCTGCAGGTCTGACCGTGAACAAAGACAATGATTCGGTTATATTCTTGCGAATGGCTGACAAGTTGACATGATGGGATACAAGGGAACAGAGGGGAGGGCATGCACTAGCCACCATGCACGCGAACCAGACACGTGGGGACTCCCAGCAGGCATTCGCGAGTTTAAACCCGAATGCGTTTTATTACTGGCGGTCTTAAACCCCTTTAAATAGACCGCCAGTATCAAACTACTCTTCAACTGTCTCCATTTCAATTCCCGTCCTCACCCCTCCATTTCAACCTTCTTGTTTGTATCAGAAGTGTGGCATAACAGATTGATGGCCCTTGGAGATTATGATGCTTATCTAAATTGTTGGGCATACTCGTCTGATATGTAGCCTTCCCCACTAATTTCCTATAGAGTAGGAATCTTTTTTGGGTTGTTACTTTTTCTCTTGTTATCCATTTCAGTTCTTTCCCTGTTTTTCTCTTGGTATTCACTCACTCAAGTAATAGAATACTTCCCTCTCAAGCTCTACCTACCATCAACCTCTCTCAAGTCTCAAAGTCTCTCTATTGTTGGTAATTATTTCTAACTCCATCTCTAAATCTTACCTTTCAAATATTTTAGTTTATCATTTGTATTTGAGTCTCAAACTTTCTATGATGCCTAATTTTCGGTTGCATGTAATAACTTCATGAAGGTTTTGTAAATGGCGGATGAAGCAGTGCTAACTCTCGGCCTAAAAAATCCGACGTTGTTGGTGAAGCAAAACAAACATGTGTCGGGATATGTTTGGAACGAAACAAATAAGAAAGTCTTGAAGCTGAGATTACCCCACATTCCTTTGAATGGTGTCCCTCCACAAATCGAACCATATGTTCAACTGGCTGGATTTTACGAGACCGCTCTAGCTGGTTCTATCAAACAAGACAAAGTGTTGATATCAACACTGGTAGAGCGTTGGCGGCCCGAGACGCACACCTTTCATATGTCGTTTGGAGAGTGCACCATACTCTTCAAGATGTTGCCATTCAGCTGGTACTAAATATTGATGGGCAACCTGTTACCGGGGTGACATGGTGTGACTGGTCCGATCTCGTTATTCGTGCGCTAGGAGTCATTCCACCGGCATGTGCTATTAGAGGAAGTTGTTTAAACATGAAATGGTTAAACCAGTGTTTTAATTTTCAAAACCTAGGTGTACTTGAGCCGGCAGAAGCTGAATTTGCTGCAAGAGCATTCATTTTGCGCCTGATTGGCACTTTCTTATTACCTGACCACTCGGGATCACATGTGCCTCTAAGATATCTACTACTAATAGAGAATTTAGCTCTGGCCTCCACATACAGTTGGGGTTCGGCCGTGCTTGCAACTCTCTATCATGAGTTATGCCATGCAACCGGTTATGAACGACAAGAAATCAGTGGTTATACTTATTTGCTTCAAATATGGGCTTGGGAAAGGATTCCAATGACTGCCCGTGAAAGCATACCAAGATTGCCACTCGGCCGCCCCCTCGCAGGAAGGTATGCACGTAATTTATAAGTAATTATATTTATTTGTTCACATAAATACGACAAAATAAGTCGTTAATAAATCCTTAATAAATTTTATTTCAGATGGGAAGGAAACGTTGGTCGTCAAAAGAATCAATTTGATTTGTGGCGGATCAAACTTGACGAACTGAGAGCTGGAGACGTGAGTTAGTTATGCTAATATTATATTATGCTAATATTGTATTGTTTTGATATCTTGTCTCAACCATTTTATGTTTAAGTTCTTAATTTTTTTCGTCTAATTTGGATGTGTAGTTTGTGTAGAGGCCATACCCAGATCATGTTATAAATTCGCTACCGGAACGGTGTCGGCAAAGTATGCACTTGTGGAGATCAGTTGTGCGAATGATATGCTACACCTTTGTTGAGTGGCACCAACCGGATAGAGCCTTGCAACAGTTTGACATGTTTCAAGGGGTACTTGACCCACCATATCAAATTGATGAAATGCATGATATTTCCTTGTCGGGGAAGGAACAGGAAGATTGGGTTACAACCATGATGCCCTTTATACAGATGTGGGGGAAAAGACACTACAGGACGATTGAGCAACTCGTGGTTAATACGTTAGCTAGCCCTAACGACCCTTACATGAAGTGGTACACCCAACATTCCATTCGTTGGCTGACGCGTCAGAGTGCGACAACAGGGCAAATTGTGATGCTATATAACCTTTGCTTCTCTTTGTTCCTACGTTTGTAAATTTTGAAATACTAACTTTTTATTTTATTTACTAATGTAGGGTCAACACATTCATCATGTGTGGTATGGACTTTCTGACGTCGGTCGCGGTACGTACACACCTGAGGAAATGCAAAGCCAAGTCGCGTGTTGCCTTACATTATGCCACCAGCTTGACAGGATTACTGTTCCTGCCACGTCAGTTCAACCCATGCCTACGGACTTACCACGTCCCACACGTGCAGACATACCACCTGTTGGAAGAGATGAAGCATAAGGTTTGGGCAAGAATTGGCAAGAGGTGCATGCTCAGGATGTGACTATACATGGAGGTACTCTACCACCCCGAGATGGTGAGTACTCATTGTATCCCCTACATCATGGTGATTCATACCGGCAGTACTACTTTGGTGGTGGGTCGAGACCTCCTACAAATGAGTCAGGGTCATCTGGTAGTTCCCAACACTACCAAGAGCCACATATGCAGATGCCGGAGTCACAACCATATTCTGGCTCACAGCCATACATTCCGTACATGCATTTCGGTGAATCACAGTCATAACAATATTTTAATCAGGAGCCTCAGCCGATTTATGACTAGTTCAGGACACCGGAAATGCAGCACATTGATCCCCAAGGATGGAGCATTGTACCTAGATGGGGAGGCGGTGGTGTAAGTGAAGTGTTGGATATCCCCCGAGCTTCTGAAGTGTTGAACCCCCGACCATCATTCTGGAATGTTGCAAACCTAGATGTTATCAGCCATGCACATGCTAGCTTTTGTGTTTGACTTGAACCAAGCATCTGGAGTAGGAGACAATGATCCCAACATCCAACATGGATTTTCTTACGGCCAAGGTAGCCAACATGAGAACCAAGCAGAACAGGAGGGTAGGCCATATCGAGTAGCGAGAGACACGCCTTGGCCTGATTGCGGAACCGGATCCCACCGAACTCATCATTGATCTATTGTATTGTTTTTGTTAATTAATGAATAGAAGTGAAAATCATTAGTTTAATCATAAACTCATTTCTCATCTTGTTCATCATAATTAATACAACCTCATAACAGTTGCGTACTTCCACCACATTATTGGGGCAAACACAAAATCAACAAACACACAACAAACACAAGCAACCCAAACATAAAAACAACCCTCAAACACAAGAACACCCCTCACACACAAGAACAACATCTATCTCTGTAGCGAAACAGATCTTCGACTCGATTGAGGCTCCGTCAAGTCCATCTCATTTCTTATTCGAGTTGACCTAGGACGACCCTTCGCCCTAGCCGTGGACGGATCTGGAACAATTCGATCCCCTTCCCTCGGTGGCATGTTCAGATCATTGCCAATGGGATACCATTGTCCTTGATACGCATCCAATATGCTCTGGAGCGTATAAACAGGGTCCACCAAACTCCAATAGTCTAAACTCTGATGCATACAGGCAGCGATTGCGTGGTCACATGGATACTTGAATGTCTGAAAGCGCCCACATTCGCATGTTTTATTGTCCAACCGCAGAGACCAGACATACCCATTGCGATGCCTGCGCAGGTTAAAACCATCCTCCACCTCAAACCTTGTCCTATCGACGATGTATGTGCGCACGATATGAGTACCTGCGAGTAGAACATTCTTTTTCTATGGCTACAATGACCTTATTACGGAATATGTGGCCAGCGGCCTTTTCACGAGCTGCTGCCTGACCTCTCTGAACAAGGTAATCCACCATCCTCCCGTATGTGCGTTTCACCAATGCAGTTATATGCATGTTTCTTGCACCTTTCAACACTTTGTTAACGGCCATAGATAAGTTTTTTTGTCATATGGCCATATCGACGCCCACCCTCATCGCATGCTCGACTCCATGTCTGATTGTCGATGCGGTCAATCCACTCTCAGATAGCTGGACTTATTCCTCTAAACAGGTGGAGTCATCTCTGAAAAAGATATGGACAAGGCTCGTAACCTGCACATTTTAAAACAAATACAATCAACTTAACATTTAACCAATTCAAGTTTGAATAAATGAAGATACACATGTGGCTTACCTATATTGATCAGGTCAAGCTTGTGCTTCACGTTCTTGAACGTACGATTAAAATTGCTGGAAATGTGGCGAATGCAGTAAACATGATAGGCGTTTGGTGGTTGCCACCCGTTAGCGGGATTGCGTACTGTCGCCTTGATTCCAGCGTGTCTGTCAGATATCAAACATATACCCTGTTTTTGGGTGACCTTCATACGTATCAAACGTAGAAACCATGACCAGAAGCTCAGATTTTCCCCCTCGACAATTGCAAATGCAATTGACAAAACATTGTTGTTCCCATCCTGTGTTGTTGCGATGAGTAAAGTTCCACTATACTTGCCGTAGAGCCATGTCCCATCAATTTGTATCACAGGCTTGCAGTAGTCGAAAGCATCACAACATTATTTGAAGGTCCAAAACACACGTTTAAATGTCTTCGAACCAACAACTACATTACCATTACATTGCTGGTCAATCTGCAAGTGTACATAATCTACCTGGTTTTAATTTATCGAACCACAGGGAATTGGAATGCGAATTCGGTTTAAGAATCAAGTTCAAGGTTGAAAAGCAAATAAAATTTAGTTTTAAGGATTGATTGTTGAGTTGATTAATTATAAAGCTAACAAAGATAAGTGTGTGAAGAACAATGGTGAGCATGCCTTGGGTTCTTGCTTAACTAATTCATTTTTAGTCAACCTATTCTATCCACAAAACTCTGAGTCTCTCCTTGATGATCTAGCCTAAACAATCATCTATCGATGCCTCGCATAGACAATCCTCTCAAGCCAAAAGATAAGCACAATTCCTTGATAACCTAAACATTTGCTAAAGGCATTAAGCATGCTATTCAGGCCAACAAACCCCAACCCTTCCTCTATTCCTAGTAAGCATAGAAGAAGTAATCCCACAACAAGTCCCTAATCTATAACAAACTTCTGTTCTATTATAGAAAAGCATAAAGCTAGTTCGCGATCAAGCTTAAAACATAAAGCATGGATGAGGGATTCAAGGGTTTACTCAGAGGATTCATGAATAGAAATAGAAATTAAGATTAAAACATCATAAGTCTTACAAAGAACCCAAAGCAAAAGGGTTTAGCCAATCATGGATATGAAATCCATACAAGAAAGTAAAGATGAAACCTGGAACATAAGGCTTAGAGAAAGCTCCTCAAGCTCAAGAACTCAAACCCTCTCTTCTAACTTATGAAAATATGATAAAATGACAAAAAGTTCCAAGAGAAATGTCTAAAAACCAATTTATAGGCAAAACAGGCGAGTCTGGGCGCTCAGGCGCCAATTCAGAGCGCCTAAGTGCTAATTCCAGCTCAAAACAAGCTCTCTAGAAGGTAATTGGCGCCTAGGCGCCAGTTCCCAGCGCCTGGGCGCCAATTCCAGAAAGCTCAGAAAATGTAACTGGCGCCTCGGCGCTCAAAGCTCGCTGGAAAGACTTTTTAGCTTCTTCATAACTCCTCTTCAAGCCTCTTTAAGCCCTCCTTCAATTCCATGCTTCTTGGCCTTCCTTCTCCTTCAGTTTCAGACCTGAAAACTTAACCAACAAGCCTAGGAAATATCCAGAAGCTCAAAGAGCTTATTAGTAAAGAGGACCCTCAAATAACATAAGAAAATCATGCAAGTCCTAAACTTACTTAAAATGCAAGAAAAGTCTCTATAAAACTACAAAATCACCAAAACAAAGTAAAGACTCAAAGAAAGATAAAAATGCAATGAGAATGCATGAAACACTACATGAGACTCAACAAAAAGACTTAAAACAAACTAAGAAATGACCCTGAAAACACTACTAAACTAGGGTCATCACATTACAATCGATAATGTCACTCGTGGATTGTGTAATAGGACCCAGGGGAAAACCGAAGCATATAATTCAGCCATCTAGGGAGCAAGTCATATGACTCATCCCAATCACCAAAGATCTGTGCAACCGCTCTCTGCTTCGCTTTCCAGGCTTTAAAGTACGATACTTTATACCTGAGCACACCAGTGATCCTCTCTTGAATAAGAGAAACAACTACAGTAGGTTGGGTACGTACCATCTCTGCGACATTAGAACAAAATCATAAGTTACTAAGTATTTTTAAGGGTAACAATATAATAATTATGAGAAAACATTGTACCAAGAATGAATGAACAGATAAAGTCGGATGTCATCTTCTTATGGTCCTGCGACGCTATCGTATTGATGCACGTATGCAGACCGCCCCACCTAGTTACCGTCCACATTCCAGTTTTTTTAGAACACATGGCCCTCAACTTCCAAGAGCACCCATTCGGACATTTTGCCACAAAGTATGTGGGTTTGGATTCGGCCACAATATAAGTTATATTTAGCTTAAAACAATAATGCTTGAGGGCCATCTAGACATCTTTCTTGGTCTCAAAACATTGACCTATATATAATTCATCACCTAGCTGCCACGATGTCTGATCATCCCCGCCAGTATAGAAATATGTCTCTTCATCGGGGTGTTCCCTGTTAATATATGAATAGTGTGGAGACTCATTCCAAAATGGGGTTGGGACGCCTGTAACAAAGAAGATTTATACCAGACACGATATATGGATAAATACAACACCTAAAGAGTTAAAGTGACTATACATACCATGCGTTTCAGGAGAAACATTCACCAGCGTAGGTAATCCAATAGGAGGTCCAGGATTGCCGTCAGAGCCACCCTCGTCCGAGTCAGACGAGTCACCTCTGTCGCCCAATCTTTCATCTTCATCATGATCATCTGAAGATAAAATCTCCTCACCATCCACATTATCGGTGTCATGGTAGTCATAATCGTCATCCAAATTCACTGCGTCATCACCCATTTGAACGGTCTCTGGTTCAAAGTTATTCGCGGCACCCAAATGAACAGCCTCTTCAACAGCACGGCTACCACCGGCTTCATGAGCGAATGCCTGTTGCGCACTTATCGGATTGGTTGAGGCCGGTGTTGATGAACTTCCAGCTTCAGCAATATCAACGTATAAATCGAGCGTTGTCATGAAAGACTGCTGACGAAATTCATCCATCATGACACTCACGTCTTGAGTATCAACTAGCTCAAGAGGTGAAAAAAAAGATGGGATTTGAGTTAGTCATAAATCTGCAAATGACTCTAGAAATTATTTGGTTTCTTTGGAGCTTCAACCTCTCATGGATTTTCCTCTTCAAGCGGTCGAATGTGATGTTGCATTTGAGATGCATGGACCTAGCTTGACCTTCAAAAATGACACCTTGGTTGCCATTGAAAACTCTACCTCCAGAATACACAAAAGCAATTACCCTATCCATCTTTGGTGATTTTTGAGGTATTAGAACGTATGAAGTTTTGGAGAAAATTCGCAAATGGTGTTGAGAAGAAATCTGGTTCGGAGAGCTTGGTTTTATAACTGTGATTCGCAAAATATATTTTTAATGCATTCGCAATAAAGCATTTGAATGCATGTCCGACATAGCATTCGTTTGCAGGCTCGCGAATGCCTGTCATTGCATGTCTCCTTGTCTGCATGTCACCCATCAGCCATTCCATGTCAGCCATTCGCAATAAAGCTTGCGAATCCCTTGTCTCCAGAAGCGCCAGTGCATTGGGAAGGGGCAGATTCCCACATGCACGTCAGGAAGGCCCAGATTCCTCCTTGTCTTATTAGCATTCACAAGCATGCATCTTTGCGAATGGCTACTGTTCATGCTGAAAAAGTTACCGTTCATGTCATTCAGTACTGAAAAAGCAATTTGTCTTATTACCATTCGCAAGAATCTCACGAATGGCATAAAGTCCGTGTCAGAAACTACCCCAGACAGCTAATTTTTTTTTTCACTCCCTTTTTTAAATTAATGTTTTTTTTTTTTCACGCCATTCAGAAAAAAAAGCCTCATATTTGTCATGACAAAGCTTATTTGCGGATTTTTTAGTTGAGTATGGATTTAGTTTTACACGTTGAGGATGCCCCATAAGTATTGAGAGGATCCTCATTTTCGATGTTGCTTCTATTTCTTCTTGAATGCAATTAACCTTCATTTCAAAAAAAAAAATTATTCAACCTAAATAAAACTTCCATAATTCCTCTTATTTTAAACACTAATTTTATATCCTACAAAGTTATTCAAATTTTATCAAAATTTCTTTAAATTTTTATTTTTAAACTTTTGCAATTATCACATCTTCAATTCATATAAACTTTACAATATTTGAAAATAAAATAAACATCTAAGATTTTTAGTTGTGTAAAATTTTACAAAAGAAATCAAATGTGCTGAAAAAAAAGTATAGACTTGATTAGCTTAAAAGAAGTTTTTTTTTTTTTGAATCTAGCTTAAAAGAAGTTAAGATGACGAAAACTACAAATAGTAAAAACTAAGGAACCAAATTCACAATTAACCCTATTTATAATCTTATTCCAACATACTGTAATAAGTAATATTTTAAGATGATATATTTAAGAAAAATTATGTAGAGTTCATTATGTGCAGCTTTTACTGTTCTCAAATTATAACATGACACATGTTAAAAATGGGAAATTAAATAAAGTTTTGAGATTAATAAATGGGATTTTCTAAAGCACATATAAAAGATATATAATAGAATTTAAAATAAGTGAGTAGAAAATTTTATAATTTTTTTCTTATTTATAAAAAAAATCTCATTGATCCACTAAAATGAAGTTAAATTCCCTTATGAGTAACTAGTATTTTTGACTCGTGCGATGCACGAGGGATTTTCACTTTTATTTATTTTGTGTGTTTTTATTATTTCTGCGTTATTTTCTAAAATATATTTTTTATTAATATATTATTTTGTATTAGAATTTTTTAAGGTTTTTTTTATAAATGTGTTTTTTTTTTCGTGGCGTTGTGGTGGATTTAGTGTGTCTGCGGTGTCTTGTCTCCCTTGAGAAGACACACCACATTCTTTTATTTTGTCTTGTTTTACAACCCTTGTTGTTTGCGTGTTTCCTTGGCAATATAGTGGGTTGTATTATCTATATGCAGGATTTTATCTGTGATTTGTTTTTACCTTGGCTGATGTAACTCCATTCAAGGGGATTGAAATACATGTTCCGTCACCAGCCTCTCGTTTCGTTGGGTTCTTCGTTGTGACGTGGTGCTGCATCACGTCCATCTTTGGTGACAACAAATATCTCATATGCGCCCAACCTCTAGGGAGCTTCCTCCGTCCTGGGATCGACCTCTTCCAGATGTGGTGAAGGTCAATTTTGATGCTTTTGTTTCATCATTTATTTCAGCTAGTTTTGACTTTTTGTTTTGAATTAATTTTTTTTAAAAAAAATTTGATACAATATTTTCATGAAGTTGAAACTTCTTGTTGTTATTGTCATTCCACAACAACAACTTCTCCTCCAAAAAGTTGGTTGAAACTGAGTTTATTAGTAAATATTACAATAGCTTTGACTGTTCAGTCTACAACTTCAAAATAATGCTTGCGAATATTGAGTTATTCGTCATTTGATCTTATAGCTTTTGTTTATGCTCTCCAAATAAAACTTTTCTCTGTTCTCCATAGCCATAGAAAAAAACAACACCCATTTATCTTGATTAATTGTTGACATGATCGTCTCATAAACACTTTTTTATTCCGGTGTCATGTTAGATAGAAGATGTACATACTATGTTGTTAAATCTTGTCTATCATAATATAATTCATCCATAATAAGCTTATTTTGAGAAGTTGGTATTGAGGACCTATCAATTTGAGTCATTTGGGGGAAGCCGACTAATGACCTGCTGCTTTGCAATAAAGTGATTATTTTTGCAAATGCGAAAATTTGTATTTTCTCCTAAGTAAGTTTTAAATCTACAACAATATAAGTAGTAGTGTAAGAAAACTATTGCATTATAATTTTTATTTTGAATAGTTGTGTTTTTTTTTTTGATAGGCAAATGTTAATTGTTAGTAATCTTAGTAAATTAGTCTCTCCTCAGGATTCGAATGCTTTTAAGGGCATAAAACATTATTCTTATGTTTATTTACAATAAACATAAAAATACAATTTTTTTATGAGATCATTTTTATTTTTATTAGTTTACCCTCATAAAAATATGATTTTTTTTATTTGGTCTATGATTACTAAATGTTATGAATGCATAATATGAAACCCCTGTTTTAGATATTAAATATATGTATCTACCAAAAAAAGATATTAAATATATGTAAATATTACACATGTTATATGGAGTTATGAATGTGAAAAGTTTTTTGCCTCATGAATTTAATTCTTTATTTTTTGTGATGATTAGATATTTTAAAGGGATATTTAAAATCAAGTATTGTTATATCAACCTTAAATATTCATTCAATTACACAATCAAAATATAAACAGATTAAAATAATATTTAAATTATTTCTTTCGGTTTCAAATTAATTAAATTTCTAATTGTTAAAGACAATAAATTACATTAGCTTTATGAGTACATGGTATTTAATTCATTTATTTCAATGTAATTGAATTTTAAATCAATAAAATATGAAATAAAATAAAATTAAAATTTTTATTGGTTTTAATTTAAAACTGTAATATTGGATACTTAAAATTAAAATTAAAGGCAATTTTTATTTTAAAATATAACGTTTGTATTTATTTCATTTTAAACATATACATTAGTTTGATACATATCTCATATCTATATCTCTTGACATTTCTTCCTTAAACATTTTTAAATTATTTTTAATCAAGTTTCATATATTATTATTATAATTAAAAAAAATTCCAACATTTTCGCATATCTCATTTATATTATTTATTCCATCCTACCACTACAATAAAAAAAAAGTAAGTGTCATATATTTAGAGTTAACTATGACATCAATTATTATAATTATTAATATATAATGGAACTTGAAAAGTTTATATTCCACTTGCAAGCTTCACTATAAATTTATTGAATACACTTCAATTTTATAACTTATGCCCCTTTACAATCCACTTGCAAGCTTCACCCAAAAGCCATGTAAATGACATTGTTTCAAGTTCTATGACTCATATAAATTTATCAATTTATTATTAGATTTAAAAATACTATTTATATTTATTTGTCTTGGTCTGTTATTATTTTTTGCAAAAGTAACATAAACAATTTATTTATTTATTTTATCTATTTGAAACAGAATATGTGTTTTAATTATATTTTCCTTAAAATTGGAACAACATAGAGTTCACTCTATTTAGCTCATGAGCAGTCAATCAATCTAATGCAGTGGTGCAATGCACAGGTCGTTGGACTCTCGACAAAATAGATCGGAAAAACAAATAAACATTGTCTACTAACAATCACTAAATGTAGATAAAAAAGCATTAACCGCTAAATTATTGCCTTAAATCAAATAAAAATATTAAAAAATTTAAGTTTCTTTGTTCGAACAGAAAAATGTATAGCAACAGATAGCAGCCCCTAAAACATATATAATCTAGTCCCTTAATGTATCAACTCCATATCATAATAAATTTTAAACTTCTTTAAGATAAAATATCCAATTCTTTTATGCAAAGAGGTTCAAAGACAAAACTAAACTTCAATTTACAAAGAACACCTTAAACAGATTCACATATGCTTCATTACTTAAGGACATGGATAACCCATTAGTTTCAATCAACTTCTATATAATATTCTTCCACTCATTGTGTTTCAATTTTAGAGTCAAAATTCTATTATGTTAATAAATACTTATTAATATGTACAACTTTTACTATTATAATTACTAATAATATAAATAAAAAGAAACAATATACTAATGAACTTGAACATTCTTCTATCATATTTAAGTAAAATTTATAGATTTAACATTTATAGATTTATAGAAACAATACACTTGTTGCTTTAACATTTATCTGCTTCATTACCCCTCCAATTTTGTTTCATTGTCTACCATACTTTTATGGTTTTCATAACAGACTTTGCACTATGGAGACTTTAAGAGCCACCAGAGTTTTCAATCTTCTTCCATGAACTTATAAAACCTTGATGAACAATGTTGGGGTCTTCAACCGCCGTCCATTTCATTCTTCTTTAGTCCACACTTCTAAAGATGTATGTGTCTATGTTGCAGTTGGATATCTCTCATTCTTTTTCGCTACCAATAGAACAAATTACTTGAAATACTTAACACAAAGTCTTGCCCACATTAGAACGATATATGGATGAGAGAAAATGATATTAATTTTTTAAGGATAAAAAAAGTATAAGAAGAGTAAAGAAATAGATACCACATCATGGAAAGATAAAAATCATGAATTAGAAACTTGGTCATCCTCATCACTCGTATCGTAACTGTTGCAACAACTACCCTTCATAGCGTGCATTTTCCTAGGCAATTCAGTTTATCTTCCAAGTTATTCAACTATGGAAGCAAGAGTTCCTTCATCTTGATTATTTAGACCAAATTTCAAACACAAATTCTTATTTTTGTGTTTCAAAGCCACGTCAAAAAATGATGCAAGTTGAGTCTTCACCCAATAAAAAAACAATTTATAAATTCAAACATGAAAGTTTAAAGGAAACAAATATAAATTTATTAGATAACTTCCAAATCATGATTTCCTTACACATGTGTCTTACTTTACTTGTTCCCCTCATAACATTCTAATTTATCCTCTTCTCCACTCGCACAGTTTAAACCTGAAATTAACAAAAACCAAATTATGATATTCTAAATTAGAAGCTCAAACGTTGATAGACAAACTCACTTTTTAAAAAATTGGCAAAATACAAAGAAATAATATAATAGAAGGAAAAAAAGCAAAAAGTACAGTGAAAAGTCATTCACCATTTGGGAGTTTGATCAAGTTTGAAGTGCTTATGACCGAATCTACT